>NW_015165259.1:594526-678913 GCF_001447785.1 Gekko japonicus
TTTTCTGTCAAATGGAAATGAGTTCAGACTCTGACAAGCAGATAGGTTAATGCTTTGTCTCTTGGTTCAGGTGTGTGTATATGGGTTGTGTGGAGTTGTGGCCCTTTTCTGTCACCTCTGGAATCTCAGCTCTTGGAAGCACCATGAATAGTTTCTTCGCTGCTTTTACTCTTAGTCGTATTAATTTTTTGTCTTTATCATTGTCATACGTACTTTTTGTGCAGCTGGTTGCAGCCCATATGAATGGAATTCAGTTGAAAATGGTTAGGTCTCATTGAGGTTGGTCAGGATAATGAGCAAGAAATCTAGTCAATGCCATTCTAGCCATAGTCGTCTCTAGTGGCAGAATTGGGTTCAGGCCAAAATATAGTTGCTTGGATAGATTTAAATCCAGTTTTTACTGTATTGGTGTGCAGCTCCCTTTAGATGTATAAGGAAATAGTTTCACTAGCATGGGTGAGAGGACCACTCTTCAGAGAAGCAAAGGAACCTCTCAGGATGAAGTTGTATGGTCCTTTTTGGTTTCTAGAATTTTGTTATTCATACTTTTGTTTGGGGCTGGAACTGGTATAATTTTTAGAATGGAATTTAGTAATAAAAGGAATTTGAGAACAGTGTGCAGAAGTGAGAGTTGCCTGTTTGAGCACTATCTTTGAGCACTATTTTTAAAAGGCATATGATTGAAATAGACTTAAGTTTTTCTCTGCTATTTCAACCAGAGAACTCCAAATTCTTTTGAAAGGTTCTTTGCTTGGTAGAAATTTTTTTCTGAAAGCATGGATGTTTACATTAAAAAATAAAGTAGAATGGTGTCAGTAACCTTTTTGCCTATGCAGCAGTAGAGACTGGACGCAACAAATGCCTTTTCACACATGCATGGATGCCTTGTTGCTGTTGTAAGTGTTTTAGTGGCTCCAGGAGAAATGTCATGCCACATGCTTACTAGAGACACCCCCTCCCCCATCCTTGTGGTCCTGTCGGAATAAGGGGACATAGCCCAATTGTATGTATTTGTAAGGATTTTGCCATAAGCCATGTTGTCTGTGTCTTGTTTACATATAGGGGCCCTGCAGATTGAGAACAGCGAGGAGTCGGACCAGGGCAAATACGAATGTGTCGCCACAAACAGTGCGGGGACCCGTTATTCTGCTCCAGCCAACCTTTATGTGAGAGGTAAGGCAGGCTTCTTCTTTTTTATTTCATAAGCATTCTCAGTCACATGATTCATGGGATAGTATAGGTAGAGGGTACCTTAATGACGCCTATGAGTGGTGTAACTTAAATGTCCACTTAATCTGTGTATTCAAAAGAGCAAACTTTGGAAATGCATCCTTGCCCCTCTCATCAGTGCTTCTATGATAAAGCAGAAGTAATCCGTTCCAGAATCTGTCGTGGGAGCGGTGTAATGAAAGGGAGGAAGTCATTACTGTTTGTTTGGAAGTTTAATTTATCTGTTAGTTGAGCTTTGTGTGAGGCTGTAGGAAATTAGTGGAGCTCTTATCCTAGACGTCACCTGTTCTTCTTGCAGGTGAGCAGGTACATCAAGGTTGGTTTTGGAATAGCATGCTAGCTCTCTCAAGTCGTCTTGGTCAGCTTCTCCTAAGCAACAGGGATAATTACTGCAGCTATTACAATCACTTCCACTCCTGCTGAGACTCAGCTGCAGTTTGTTGCACAAAGCCACTTTGCCAGTCTGTTTTCTTATCTGTTATTCCCAGGGCTCAGAATAGGAGGGGCCTTTTTTCTTACATTAAATCTGATATTGAATTTTGTGTTTGAAGGGCAGAGAGTCATGTTACTTCATTAAGAAATGATGAAATTTTCTCTTTAGTATGTCAAGGAAATGGTGTGTGTTCCCTTTTGTAAGTAAGCCAGGACAGTAAGTGATAGACAGCACTAGGAGGCAGCTTGGGACTTGTATAAGAATGGGGAGGAGAACAAGAGTGAAATGTGATACCTTTGGCTCATTGACAGTTTAAACTCATTTTTTATTTTAACTTAGAGCCTGGATCCTACTAACTGATGGTTTGAAAATAACATTTTCATCTGCATTGCTTTCTCTTTCTCTCCTTCCTTCTTCCCCACACCCCTTTCCTAGTACACACTTACATGCACATACCATTTCTGAAAAAGAGCAGTCTTAACCGAGCTGAGGAGCGATTATTCTCTGGAGAGGCCAAGATGACCTGCTGTCTGATTGCTTCTAGGTGTCTCCGTTGTTCTCATTGTGTTCAGTGCTCGTTTTCTGCAGGTGCTTTTTCATTTTGCAGAATAATTTCAACATACCAAGTCTTTCAACAGCTGAAGTTCAGAACAGAAGATCACTCTTTATCTGTGCAGCAGAATCACCCATTTCTCACTCCTAATGTGATTAGAATTGACCTTATACTCTCTGAATTCTTGTAAACCATTGTTCAAGCCATTGCTAGTAAAACTAGTGCTTAGGTTGTTGTCCCTTTGCACCCAGAAATAGAGACAGGGTGTTTATTTGAATTTATCACATGCTTACATTGTTGTGTAAATGATTATATATTCTTGACCATGGTTGCATGCAATAGCAATATCTAGCCTTTGCAAACAGGATTGGGAAGGGTAATGTTTCACCTGAATGCACAGCTTGCCAAGGCGAAGAAACCTCACCTTTAAACCTGCCTGATTGCTGAATCTTTCTTTATTTAGCAAGAGATTCCCCTTGGAGTCTAAGAAGTGCAATAAACTATGACCCCAGGCTTGATGCGAAGAGCAGGTTGTTCAGGTAGCTGGCTGGTTGGCTGGCTTTCGAGATAAGGTGACATGAGCCAGGCTTCCAGTAGAGAGATGTTTCTAACTTCATGTGTATGGCTCATTTTCTATTAACCATCGTATTTCTCAGGCATAAATTTTGGAACAAGCCTCCTTTTTATTGCACATAATCTTTACAAGGTTGGACTCCAAGCTGCAGGATTGAGATAAAGCCCCACAGTATATAAAAGGCAGGTTACTACATAAATTGTTCCCTGTGGAGGTTTGCCATATGTACGGTTTCCCAGACAATATTTATGCAGGTGGCTTTGTTTTACAAAACAAAATAGGTAGCATAACCAGCACAGGGAAAGACTTTTCACAATTCATCTGGTCCTAAAACCATCATTTATGTCTTTGTCAATTGGATGAGGCTAGTTTCCTTGCCTCTCAGATCTGAGAAAGCAAAATAATGCATGTGCTTGATTATTGCCCATGAGTTATATTTGTGTAGCCATGTAAGCTACATAATAACTGAATAGCACTTAATTGTTGATTATTTTATTTGTAAGATTCATATCCTGCCTTTTTTCTTAACAAGCAGACACAGTAGCTTACAAAACAGAAGGTAAAACAGTAATGTAAAATAAAAATACCAATTAAACTACAAAAACAACAAAGTAATAATAAGAAGGCAAGCCAGTTAGACAGTGGCAATTAAACTATATCCACATTTAAATAAAAAAACGTAAAAGCAGCTATAAAATTGACAGTACCAATAACCTAAAAACCAAAAAATCTTAGAAACATAATTTGGCAGAAAAGCAATCAGGTTTAGGGAAATGATTTATTTAGTCTACCTCGTTGGCCCTTTAGCAGCCTGAATAGCCCAGAGTAGCCTGAGCTTGTCAAAACTTACTATTTTACACAGAGAGTTATTAAAATGTGGAATTCGCTGCCAGAGGATGTAGTGAAGGCCACAGGAATAAACAGCTTTAAAAGAGGATTAGTTAGATTCATGGAGGATAAGTCTATCAATGGCTACCAGCCACGGTGACTGAGGGGAACTTCCATGTCCAGAGGCACTAAACCTCTGAATCCCAGTGCCAGGAGGCAACATCAGGGGAAAGCTTTGGCCTCTGTGCCTTGTTATTGGCCATCCAGAAGAACTGGCTGGCCACTATGTGAGGCAGGATGCTGGACTAGATGGACCACTGGTTTGATCCAGCAGGGCTGCTCTTATGTTTTTATGACCTCAGAAGCTAAGCAGGGTTGGCCAAGGTTAGTGCTGGGATGGGAAACCACTAAAAAAGACTCAGGTTGCCATGCAGTGAAAAGCAATGTCAAACCACCTCTGCTCATCTCTTGCCTTGCAAACCACATGAGGGGTTGCCATGAGCTGTTTGTGACTTGATTACTCTTAATTAATAATTAACAGCCCTTTAGAAAAGTTCCATAAAAACACACACAAAGTTGCAGGCACATGTAAGAAAGCTCTAAGAGCTTCTCCTTTGTAAAACTTTGCATGAGAGGGGGGTAAAATACTTCAAGAATACTTAATCCTTCTCCTAACAATTGCTTACTACCTGAAACTCCGCCCTGTGACAGCTATCTTTACCCATATTAGTGTTCTAGCCCAGTGTTTGCCTAGTATACACAAGTCAGGAATTCCAATTTCAGAGTAAGAACTGAATGGCAGAAGAAGGGTTAAACATTCCCTTCCCTACCCTGGTTGGAAGTGCTCCCTCTTGAGAGTTCACTTTATACAGGAGACGGGGTCATCAGTGATTTGGTACAGCTGCAGTGTTACATATTGCCCCTTAATCTTATCATATTTTAATTTATTTATTTATTTATTAGGCAATTTATTTGTCTACTTTTCTCCTCAATAAAACCCCAAAGCAGCTTACAAAAACATCTAGATATAAATTTTAAAAATATATACTGTTTAAAGAAAACAACATCACAAAGCCACTTCCTGAGCAATGTCTGGATCCCATGGAATGCAATGTTTGTAGACTTTGAGTCTGAGCCCAAGAGCCCTTTGGCTCACACCTCTGTCTGTAAGTACTTGCAGACAGGAAGAAGATAGACATTCCACTAGCTTTTATGTAGCTGGTAAGATGTTCCCCCCCAAAAACCCTCTTTGCTCGGAGCTCCTGACTACACTCAGGCTGTAAGTATCTGTGATCCCTTCCTAAATACATTTATTCAAAATACAGTTCATTGAAGACAGGAAGAACAGGGAGAAAAACATAGCCTAGGTGGTGCAGGGGTGTTTCTCCCACTCTGCCCTCTCCACTCCTTATTGCCGAAGCAGCTGTATTTCAATGGCTGCTCCCTACTCACACAAAACTGATGCATCCTGGGATCTTAGAAAGTAGTTCCTGCTCTAGTGAGGTAGAGGAGAGCCTGGACTGGCCACTTGCTTGTGGGAACAGATGCTTCTGGGAAGAAGCAAATGGCCACAGTTTTGATTATACTATCATATTTACCCAAAAATGAAAATAACCCTGAATATTAGATGGCTTTCCCAAAAATGTTATGTGCAGGGGGTTTTAAAGTATATACTTGTAGTTTGTATGTGAATATAAAACAGCCCTCTCTTTTTCTTGAAGGCAAATTGGGGGGGGGCTAAACTTCATTTTAGGTAAATACAGTAATCAGCAAACCTGGGGAAATTGTGTATCTGATATCTCTGAAACCGGATGATTCTGGTGGTGGAAGGTGCTGTCAAGTTGCAGCTGACTTATGGCGACCACGTAGGGTTTTCAAGACATTGCCTGCCTCTGTGTAGCAACCCTGGACATCCTTGGTGGTCTCCCACCTAAATACTATCCAGGGCCGACCTTGCTAAGCTTCCAAGATCTGATGAGATTGGGCTAGTCTGGGCTAGCCTGGGTAGGGCTCAGGTGATTCTATGGGTAGGTAGTAACAGTTAATATAGTATCTTTCCTTAGTACGTTTAATATTTCACACACCTTACATACGTAATCCTTACACCTTGTAAGACAGACCAGTGGAGCTACAGATGAAGATCTCAAGCTGAGACTGTACAATGTGTTCATGGCTGAACTATGTGAACTGAAGACTTCCCAACTCACTGCCCAAACGTTTACACTACAGGAGTTCTCATGACAGCCTTGCACGTTCCTGGTTCATATTTCAGTGCACAAGGCAAAAAACAGTCACAGGGAAAAGAAGGTAATGGAGTGGAGGTATTCCTCATAACAGCATCACTTCTTCCCATGAGTATACTGTAGCAGCCATATACAGCCTACAGCTCCTCATGCCTCCTCTGGAGGCTATCAGGGGAATGGTGGTATGTCAAGCCTGCATCATTTATAACTCTCAAATGGCCAGGACGAACATATGCAGTATCCCACCAAAAAGCTTTTGTGCCCCCAAACCCTTATAATTCGTTGGGTTGATTTATGTGTTTTGTGGCTTCAATCAGTTTGCCTCCAACACAGTCTGATCTTTGGTGATCTGCAGCCCACTGTATAACAACATTGTTGAATTGTATTTCTTTAGTGCTTTAAAAACATTGCTAGCTGAACCACACAACCTGTACTGCTGCAAAGCAAGAAGAAATCAAATGCTGGTCAGGAGTCAGCTGTTGCTACCGGCCTTGGTAGCAGTGCCATTTCAGGGGAATTGCTTATTACCAGTGTTTAACCATTGGGGTTGCTGGCAAAGAACGGCCCCGGCGACACAGAGAATTTGCCGCCCGAAAGGCACGAATGTTGGGTGGATTTTCGGGGTGCGATCACACCGCAACATCTGGGAAGCATAGCTCACTCATGGCCAACCCATGGCATCCCACCGAAGATGCGGAGTTAAAAAGTACCAAGGAAAGTGCACTAGTATCCAGAAAACACGCGGCACAGGTGGGCGTGTGATTGTGGGAGCGCTAGTATCCCCTGGCATCCGGCGCCCATCCACGTCCCGTCACAAACTGGATGTTTTTCGTAAGCGCTTGCGCACAAACACGAAACTGAAAACAGTGCTGCTCCACGGAACTGCACATGAGTACAAACATGAAACGCTTGTGTGATCGCGCCGCTCCGCTTCTTTGCCATGCTGCAGCATCGCCGTTTGATTTCCAGCTAACAGCTGAAGCACGGAGACTTGGGGGACTGTGTGATCGGGCTACCGCACTTTATTTTGCTCTCGGGAGAACATCCACGCCTCCCCCCCCCCCCCCCCGTGTTTTTGCCAGCGGGCGCAGCCAACATTGCTTAAAAATACAGTGTCATATCCTTCAGTGTGGGGAAGGTGGTTGTGTTTGACTGGTGGCTTTGACATCATAGTAAAGGTTCCTGAAAGACCTTTCTTACGCCTCCCCCAGTCATTTAAAATAGCTATTTTATATGGTTTTATCTTTTTAAATGACTATGTAAGCCACTTTGGGGACTGGATATTGCAAAAGAATGAATGATAAACATTTAATTTGATTCCAGGGCAGTGTCCATGCTGGAAGAGAGGCTGAGTGATCCATGATTGGATCTCATCAGCCATCTTTATTAGTAAACAGCAGCTGGGACTGTCATTCAGTTGGCCAGCAGGAGATTAGCCTCTCCTTAAAACTGATGTTTGCCCCACTGGGGGGGAAATGCAGTAACATACAGGCAACCATGCATGTTTTCCTTCAACAAGGAAAATAGCTGCTCCAGGGAACCATTTAAAGAAAACAGTATCGGCAGGGGCCTGAAACTTGCCATACCTTCCCCCACTCCCCAGAAGCTGCTGTTTATCACTCATAAATGCTTCAGAGATCTAATCATGGATCTTTCTGTCTCATCTAGTTTGGCCTTCTGTCCTTAGGCTAGTATCTTTTGTTTCCATTGTGTAAGGATCAGGCAGCTGTAGTAAAGCAGTAGAAAAAAAGCTGTACTGCCATAATGTCAAAGCACCCATTTTCTCACAGTGTAAACGGCTTTGTAGGTAAAGACATTAGTGCCAACTACACATTTAATGACTAACAACCGGAATAGCCTGTGCTAAGTGGAGTCAGTGTGAGGTTAATGCATCCTGCAAGGGTTATACACACAGGAAAAGATCCTGTGGCCGCTACCAAAGAATTATGTATATTTGAAGTGGTTCTAAAGCTAACACAAATAGCAGTATTATAAATGCATTTTGCCCATTTAAAAGTTTTGTGGGCAGAAATTTTACAAAGCAGATTTACCCCAGAAAATCCAATTCAGACAGTGGTCTGAGGGTTGCTTTGGTTTGCACCAGTCAGTAGTGAAAGCTGTATTTGAGAAAGGGGGCACCCAAACTGGACAGATGGGTTTGTGAGACCATACCCACAATTGATGAGTATGAGAAACTCTTTGACCACTGCACATACTGCTCTTCTGCCTTTCATGTCAGAGGAACAATTCATAATGTCTGCAGCAGCAAGAATCCAAGCCACCTGAAAGATTGCTTGCGTAAAGTTGTTAAGATACCATCATTAATAAAAACTTGAGGGTGATCCTCCAGAGGTGATAGTTGAAACTGCTTAGAAAGTGACAAGTGGTAAATCATTCTGTGGAAACATGCCTTCCCCAAAGGGAGTGTGCACAGGGACAGGTGCCTCTTCTGAGATGGCTGATCTCCAAGGAGCAGCACTGAACAAATTTCAGCATCTGTCCTGAAGGGACATGTTATTAAAGTTATGCCTGATGAGCTAAGAAAGGAACATTTAGAAACACCATAAGCACAGGACTGGATTACAGGTCAGTCTCAGTCAGTACCAGGCTTCTGCCCAACAGCACGTCTGTAGGAAATAGTGGGTGATAACACTGAGATCCTTCTATCATAACGCTGCAATTGTCAACTCGTTTCTTATCTCCCATGTAAAATCTCTACAGTATAAAAGCATATAGTTTATTTGGCAGGCCCTTGCACACTAAATTTGTAGTCCTGTTCTTGGGACATAGTAACAACCTGTTTCCTACTTGAGAACTGTTGAATAGCATTGTTATGATAGATTCAGGTGGGTAGCCGTGTTGGTCTGAAGCAACAGAACAAAGTTTGAGTCTGGTGGCTCAAACGTTGCATTGTCAGGAGTACATAAACCTGAATTGATTACCTCAGTACCATTTCTATCCTTGTTCATTTTATATTGGTTATTGTTTTGCTATGTTTTAACTGCTATTGTTACCTGTACTTTCTGCTTACATAACTTGTAAAATTTCTAATCAAGCTCATGTTTAAAATCATATATTGTGTGATCTACTGCTGCGTAAAGCTGCTTATGTCAAGAGCACGTGTCAGTCGTCCTGTCCATGACTGTCCTTAATTGTTGCTGTAGTAGTTTGGGCTTGTCTTTTTCAACACATTTATCTGTATTCATTTTTTCAGCCACCTTTTCTTGATATCAGGTGGCAGAGGAATTAAATAACTTGATTGCACCTCCTTTTATTACATGCTGTTGAATATCCCTAGAAACAGCATAAATAGGGGTTCTGTTTTTCCTTCTCTGTACAATTGATTCTTGTAATTTTTAGTGAACAAAAAATGGGAAAGGTACAACAGGCGAAGAACATAAGAAAAGGTCAGAGACATGAAATGATGTTAAGAAAAAGCCAAAACATTGTGATACTTGAGCTTAGAAACTAGAATGCTGAAGGGGCTGGATGGCTGTGGTAAATGATATAAACTTTTCTTTTGCATTATACTAATTTAACATAGAGATTTACAGGAAACAAAGAAGGGTGTCTACACAGAACATATATCTGTTCTCTGAAATTTACCAATGTAGGATATGTGTGATTTAGGGTTGCCATTTTCCAAGTGATGGCTGGATATCTCCCAGAATCACAACTGATCTTCAGGCAGCAGACATCAGTTCCCCTGGAGCAAATGGCTGCTGTGGAAGGTAGACTCATTGGCATCATACTCCACTGCAGTTCCTCCCCTCCGCAAACCCCACCATCCCCAAGCGCTACCCTCAAAATCTTCAGAAGTTTACCAACTCAGAGCTGGCCTGGCAACTCTAGCTGTGATTGCATTTTTAAAAAATGAAAAGAAAATAGGGTATCATTGTGGGATCAGTATGACATTTTTTAATGTCTTAGAAAAGGTTGTATTCTGACCCCTGCCTTGGGCTGACGCTGGCTTATGGTCCACATTTGTATCTGCAGCTAGCCAAGCTTTATATTGATTCATATATGATGATAATTGTTGAATATGTACTCGCTGTAATACTTCATGTTGTTTACAGTAGAGTCATCACTTTTGGAGAGCTTCTATATATGGTCCTCTTCACATACACATACCACCACAGGATCCATTTTTCTGTGGTGCAATCTCATGTAACTGGGGGACATTATGTGAATTAAAATACTATCAATTGACACCCTACCATGGAAGAGGGTACTGGTGGGGTAGAAAAGATCCCTGCCAACATCATAAAGGTCCCGTTCACACTCACCTATTTGGTCCGGGAGCGGGACAGTTCGGGGGCGGTTCAAACCGGCGCGATCACACCACAACATCTGGGAAGCGCCGTGATACCGTCCCCGAACTGTCTCTATTCTTTGAAACCGCGCCTCAAACTGAACCACCTATCTTGGTGGTTCAAGTGGATGCGGCGCCTCTTCCCGGCCGTTTGATCGCCGGCGCAAGGACGCGCCGGCACAACCCCGGGCCGGAGACGAACTGCGCATGCTCAGGCATGCGCAGTTCAGCCGGCCCCCGGTTAGGGCCGTGTTTTCTCCCCGGCGTTTGATCGCGCCGGGGAGAAACGGCGGCGCGGCCAGCACTCACACTTCTTAAATAGTATAAAATAACAGCAGCAAAAAGTAACTCCCACATGTCACTTTGTGCACATGAAAGGGGGGCCTTATTCAATACATTTCAGATGAGGTCACAAAGAATGCCACCATGTAAATCTCCTGTTAAGATTAAACTACTGTGGAAGAGCCCTGCATGTCAGCCATATCTCTGATGTTAATTAGAAATCCGCCTTTGCTGTTGCATAAGTTAAGACTATCCTTTGGAATGAAGCCAGATTTAGACGGATGGAAGAGGGTATATTCAGTACATCAGGGATCTGATTTTTCCCTTGTGTGTCCCTTGCTTAAGATTTGGAGAGAAGCCAAAATATTGTGCTCTGTAGTCAGTTGATGTACACATTAAAATCAGTGAAGGCTCTGGATGAGGCTTTTATCTCACGGTACCACAATTTTGGAGCCCCTTCCTGAAAACAGGATGTAGACACTTGGGAAGAGGGTAAACACACTGTAATTTGACTTAAGTTTTCAAAGCTTAACTGTATTACGGATGGCTCTCATTACTGATTAATATTGATGTCATTTTTTTAAAAAAAAGTTCAGAATTGTCAGAATTAACAGGATTTTTCTCTGTTGTGGGTTTATATTAATTATTCTCTGTTTCGCAGTCAAATACTGAGAACAGGTATGCCTTGTGATTGCTCCTTTGGAGTCATCTTTGCCCCTGTGAATCTTTTAACCATAATCAGGAGAGGTAGACCTAACAGCTGTCATCATGCAGAGTCCATGAAACATGGCACACCCAATGCCTGGCCTTGCTACTCAGAATGTAGCAGGGCTTCGGGATGTGAGGTCTGGATATTTTTTGCATTTTTAAATTACGCTTCCCATGACATACATAAGTTAGTGTTCTTCTTACTTTCATGCTTAAAGTCCTATTTTTCTGAAAACAGAAAGGCTTGCTTCCTGCAGTGCCAGAGATAAAGAGTAGGGCTCTGGGGGGAAATTGAGCTTTCCAATTCAGTAGATGTTGGCATATTTTCCAGTAAAGCAGGAACAATTTCAACACTAGATGAAAGAAGGCACAGCTACTCCCATTTGAGGTCTCCTGTTTCCTGAGCAGAGTCAGCGACAAATGTTTATTTCCGATAATCCATTAGTATAAAAAGAGATTAAGAGATAATCCAACAATTAGTGACAAATTACAGGCCCCAAGCTCATCCTTGACTGACAGGCAAGAAAGTGATCTGTTTGTATTAGTGTGTGTTTTATAACTGCACTTTGTTTCCTGTAATCTAAAGTACAAACACATATGGACAAACCATTGTAGCTTGCCTAGTCTATGACCTGAAACTAGCCGCTGCTCTGCCAGTGTACCACACATGTTAAAAGAGAAAGCAGTGGCCAGGCTTTACAGAATATGTATTGTTGTTCTTCTCCATCAGCTACTAACCCTCTTAGACCTGCTTCATATATTATCTTACTGGCATGGTTGTGTGAGCCAGTTCTAGCCAGCACGATCTGGCCTGCAGGAGGAGCAGGTGGACTGCTCAATGGCCTGCTGTAACTGTTTTGCTCAACACTTTGCAGATAAAATCCCTCACATGCATTCCAACTTGGACTCCACATTAACAGTGACAGGATCAGATGGTACCAGGGTGCTGATGTCCAGCTGTTTAAAATACTTTTCAGTTTACTTAGTCTGAGGATGTGAACAGGATCCTTGGAAGTTTGAGGCCTAACATCTGCTTGTATGACCATTGCTCCTCCTGGTTGCTTAAATCTGCTGGGGCAGGGGAGCTGGCTGACTGGGTCCAAGAGGCAGTTGTACTCCACTTTAAAGAACAGATTTGTAGCCTCGTGTGCTTGGGGGCCCAGGCCTATTGCTGAATAAGCAGGTAGAAGCTGCAGCCAGGAGTACCTTTTACCAGCTTCAGCTAGTTAGCCAACTGTGGCCTTTCCTGGGCAGAAAAGATCTAGCCCTTGTGGTGCATGCCCTGGTTTAGATTACTGCAATGCACTCTGTATGGGGCTGCCCTTGAAAAGTGTTCAAAAACATCAGTTGGTGCAGAATGCTGTAGCCAGGATGTTGGGTCATAGGGACCATATCCCTCCAGTCTTGGCCCATCTACACTGGTTGCGAACCTGTTTCCTGGCACAATTCAAGGTGCTGGCGTTAATCTTTAAAGCCCTATAGGGTTTAGAACCAATATACCTGGAAGGACCAACTTGCCTGCTCCCTTATGTACGCACCCAACCACTGCGATCCTCTTTGGAGGCCCTGCTTTGGGTGCCCCTGCCTTCCGAGATTAGTTGGGTGGTGGCAAACCAGGGGCGGGCCTTCTCAGCTGCAGCACCAAAACTCTGGAGCCCTCTCCCCAAGGAGACTCGCCTGCCCCCTTCTGTTGCCATCTTCCATTAGTAGGAGAAGACTTCTTTGTTTCGTTTGGCATCCCCTCAATGATCCCTCTTTCCTGACCACTGTTTTAATAACTGTTCTTGTGTTTTTGTATGTGTATTTTAACTCTGGTTTCAATTGTTCTAATTATGTGTTTTTGGTGATTGTAATGGTCTTCAAAATACAACTTTATTGTGTATGTTTTTTAATTTGTTAGTTGTCTTTGTGGCCCTCATAAGGGCCAGAAGATGGGGTATGAATTTTCTAAAATAAAAATAAATAAATCATATATTTCAGGCTGTGCAACTCTAAACCATTTAGAAGGGCATATAACAATGGTTTATTAGTACTAGAAACAGTCCTTTTTCTTGTTTTTTCTTGTCTGGATTAATTGCTTTTTATGAATGTTGTATTTAAATGTTGATGTGAGTCTCTTTGGGAGAGAAGCAGGCTATAAATCTTTTAAAATCAATAATGGGCTCTTACTCTCAGCCCTTTGGTTACATATCCAGAGGCTGAACTTGTAGCTCCTCCCCATGCCACACAGGAAAATAGGTAAAGAACTGCACAGGAGGTACAGTCCTCCTGTCAAAAGACAAAGCTCCCTCATCTATTTCCAAGTTGAGATGAAGAGCCAGAGGAACCAAAACTATCTTCCCACTGTCCTTAAGGGCTGCTGTAATGGTATTGATGGAAAAAGTGAGCACAGCCCTCCCCACCCTGGTTATTTGTAATTAGAATATTGAAACGCTGCCCTGTACAGAGTGTGCCCTGCTCTGAGAGTAAATATTGTGGATTTTTGTTTAGATTCCATGGCACTTCTTGGTGCAATCCATTTAAGGAGCAAGTTTGTGGCTGAACATCAGCAAAACTAGTTGAAATCCCATCTACTTTAATCCTTACAAATGAGTTACTGACAGTGCAATCCACAATATATAGTCCCATTGTGGCTTTTTAATTCATGGTGTTTTCTGCTGATAGGCAAGTTTTTCTCCTCTTCCTCTCCACCCTTTAAATCTGACTCATAAGCAGTTCTTAAACCACCAGAGCAGCCTCCAATTTCTCTCACCAAGGCTTCAGTTGCA
Source organism: Gekko japonicus (assembly GCF_001447785.1). Taxonomy (NCBI): domain Eukaryota; kingdom Metazoa; phylum Chordata; class Lepidosauria; order Squamata; family Gekkonidae; genus Gekko; species Gekko japonicus. The sequence continues at coordinate 608,458 of NW_015165259.1, forward strand.
GATGATGCGCCACAGATATCTAGCTGCAGTAAGGTCAGCCTCGCCAAGGAAATGAGATCTTCCATGTCCCTCAGGGAAGCACAGCACAACTAACTACTGTCTCTCCTGCAGGAACAGAAAGGGGGCATGTTCCGGATTGTCCTGCTCCTTTGGGGTGACTGCTGCTTTGACATCTTGCCCACTTTTCCTTCCCAGTTTAGTGCATCAGGGGGCCTGGCACAGCGGTCGATTCATACTATGATAATGTTTCTCTGCTGCCTTTAGCTCTATGTGGAAAGAGGGAACAAGAGGCTCTTCCTGCTAGAAGAATTTCCATTGTTCACCAGGACTGCTTTCTCTGTGCAGAAGTGATGGGGGAGGGGTGTGCATGTTGATCTGTATGTGTGAAAGGTGGGGCTGAAGTCAACTTTAGAGTTAGAATGAAACTTGGCTTGAAGGCCTGTGATGTTTGAGATGTGGTGGGTATGTACATGTGTGTTGAGTGTGCACACGTCTTTTGCCTGTAATTGGCCAAGAGTGGGGCTGCCTACAAAAATTTCTTCAGCCCTTGGTATGCCTGCTCTTATGTTTTGGAGCTGGGGTCGTGTGCATCTGGATAAGGAAGAGAAGCTGAACCCACTGCTCTGTGGCAGGAGTGGCACGCTGGTGTATATGCCATGTGTGCTTGCACAGTTGGGTAGTCCTGGCCAGTCTCAGCCATCTTGTCTTGTTGTTTCAGTGCTGTGCAGACACATGGCCTGTTTTTACTCTCTGTGTTTTTCCTTGTCTTTTTTTATTCCCTTCTCATCTTCATCGCACTCTGTCATCAAACAAAACAAACTTTCATCTCTCAGCTCAGCGAGAAGGTTGGTCGTTTTCACTTCTTATCCATCTACAGTATGCCACCTCCGATGGGACTTTTCCAGTAAGGGATGGAGAGCCAGCCCTGCAAGGAGAGGGTCTGATGGCCCCTGGCTCCCTGCCAGGCACTGCCACAGCAGGCCTGATGGAATCTGCTTCCTCTTTGCTATGACCTTGCTGACAGCATTGATCACATTGCTTGCATGCCTTTGTTGTTTGGTGTTTCAAATGCACAGACTCTTACCTGCATGCAGCCCACCCCACAGGTTTCCTTGTTTGAGGCGGGAATGGATGCATGCGCCTAAAGAGTAGGCAGCAGAGGAGGGGTTCTGCCTTATCCTGTTAATTTCATTTAGACTCCCATGTGGTTCTGTCTCTGTCCAGGGATTCATAGTGCTCATGTGATGCTTAGATCAAGATGATCCCTCCTCTCTCACAATGTGAGCTGCTGGGAGTAGAGTAGGAGGTGTAGGAGAAACTGATGCAGACAGCACAGCTGCTTTTTGAAGTTCTTTTCTGAAGGAAACAAGTAGGTTTGCACTTGACCATCTTGCCTTGGGATGCAGGGCTTATGATACATGCAGGACGTCATTGGAATAATTGGAGGAGTTCTTGCTGGCCCATTTTCTTTACAAGAGTATAATTTGCAGTCCTAAAAGCTGATACTGACTTCTCCAAGTAATGACTCAGCAGTGGCATCAACCATACGTCAGGAAAGAAAGTATGGCACAGATGATTCTGTGTTGTACCGAGGCACTAGGTAAAAGTTGTTCTCTGAACATCAGAATCCGTAGAGGGCATGAAAAACTGGTAGAAGACAAACAAAGCCTATAACTTGATATGTCTTCAAAGAGAAAAGTTATCCAAAAGCCATTATTGTTGTGAGTATACAGTTTCATCCCACATCAGCCTCCCATCTGTATAATCAGAGGACCAATTGGAAGGGTAGTAGATCCAAAGTACCTGCACTTTTCTTTTTCTCACTGTTTTCATTTAATGCAACAACACGGAACTACCCAAGAACAGGAAACCACTGTTTGGGTATGCTGTTAATTTGAGACCCCCTCCCCTCAAGCCCCTAAAAACCATACAGAAGAAAACTTCATTATGATTGTAATTAGAGCATGTATAATGAGATGCTTCTGCAGTTGTCCCAGAGCAGGAGCTTTTGTTCTGATTATCCTTCTCTGAATATGCTCCCTTTAGACAAAAATAGGGTAAGAGAGTTTCTTATTATCTATCTTAAAGTAGAGCTTGTTGAGGGCAGCATTCCCTGACATCTTGGCAGGGATAAAAGCTGAGAAATAGTGAGAAGATCCTAGAACTGTATAATTTTCCTTGATTGGAGAGCACTGCTGTGCAAGGTCAAATAACTTAATGAAATTAAAAACTTTTCCCAGTGAAGCATTCAAGAATGTATCACCAGCAACATAGGGCTGTTTCCAATGTTATTTATCATTAATTATATTAGTATCCCATCTTGTAATTAGAGCATGTATAGAGTTTGTTCTATCATTGAACTCAAGGAGGGTTGATAGGAAGACTCAGACCTGCTCCACTTCATCCCTGCAATCATGCCCTGAAAATATGACACAGCATTTTCATACGTGAAGAATTCCACGATATATACTTCTGTGTCTTCATGGTTTCTTTGCACTCCCACATATGGGAACTCTGGTTAGTTCTAGAGCTCTAGCCAAAGAATTGGCATTTAGATCCCTTGTCAAGGAATAGATCTGCTCCTATGCCTGCCTCACGGGTGGGGTGAGTGCCTTCTGGCTTGGTTTTTTTAGGCTGGTGTATAGTAAATAGCCCTACAACAATTGTCCTAAGAAATTTTCTTCTATCTTTTGTCTCAGCTTTGGCCTGTAGGAATGTTTCCTTCCTTCTTATCCTTACTGTTGTCTGTTTTCTTTCTCCTTCCCCCAGAGTTAGCTGATTCCCCCTTCCATCTCCCCATAGATATGGCAGACTTAGGTAGCTCCAGTTCTCAAGGAAAGATACTGGTGTACAACAATGTGTTTAAGAGAAGGCTATAAGATTTCCTGCTCCTTTTGCACTAATTCACTACACAATCTTTGAGCAATTGTGTTTTCAAACTTAGGGTCCTGCTTTGGGGAGCAATCCTTGTTGCCCATAAAAATGGCCCAACCAACCCTTCCATGTGCTGAGCCAACTGATCCTCCACTGTCCTCTGCCTGCTGCTAGAGCTGGGAATTGACAGATAGATTCCGTACTTCCAATCCAGACTGCAGCAACCAGGACCACATGACACTTGGCTGAAAGGAAGTCTCCATAATGACCACACACTAAAAGGAGCAAGCTCCATGGGGACTCAAGTGAATGTGCTGCTGCTGCAGCTGAGTGGACAAGAAAAATAGGACAACAAAGATTATTAAATTAGAAACATCACCTGACATTGTGGAATTAGTTTCTGTCTCTACCATCCTAAATCTGACTGTATCAACTCGCATGGTAGTGGTACCATGGACCATGTCGGTAACCACATTGAACTTAGTACTGGCAGTGCCTGAACATTCCATGAGGCTTTTCCAATAATCCCCTCTCAAGGAAGTGATGCATCTTGTGTGGAGAGAATGGGAGACAGAGGACACCACTCCACTCTCCCACCCATCATGTCAGCCCACAGAGAAATGTAGCAAATCACCAGTACGATTATCCTCACACACAATAGTCAGTCCCCACACTGGTAACAGGACCCACCCCCACATTATCAACCAAAGAACTTTAGAGGATCTTTCCACAGTTAAGATGAGAATGAACACTACTAATCCTTCGACTCTTAACAAATACCATCCATTTAGATGCTATGATGCATCTTTTTATTCATGTCACAATGGTGACAGTACAAACTCAATGACTGGGAAGCTCAGTCTCGATGCCTCAGCCTGAAGTCCGGATCCACTTGTCACCAATACTAGCAAGCAAAGCCATTTACCACCTCCTCTTCACATACCTCATATTACAGCATCAGTACCTTCTTCAGACTCCATAATCTCAGTAATGACGCCGTTTTATCCAACCACTGCTTCTATAGAGCCTTTCCCCTCTGTGCTGCAATGACTTCAGCTACTGACAGTGGCATCTGTGTTGCTGTCTCCTTGCTCTGCTGTACTGTCCCGTGACTTAGATCCCAGTGTGAAGTTCCTGTCATTATTTGCATGAGATGTACCATGAAGTTCAACACTCTTCTGAACCAAATGTCCAAATGTCCTCTATCACCCCGCAACTCTCCTCAGAGAGATTTTATCTCTACTTAGGAGAGGTACCATGCAGTTACAAACTTTTAGCAGTGTTTCAGATTCTGTTGCTACATCATCCTGAAAAAATGGGAGCATCTGACCAATTAAGGATCCTAGAAAATTGAATAAATATAATTATATCAGAATCATCATCCTATGCGGTATCCTGCTCAACAAAAGAGTATGGCTGCAAGGATGCCTACTTCCGCATCATAATCACACTTCACAAAATGTCTTCATTTTGTCATAGGAAACTACCATTACCAATACTGCCCCCAGCTTTTGAACAAGCCATGGCCGAGTAGGTATTCACCAAATGCTTGGCAGTGGTATCAGCATTTCTGAGATAACAAAAATACCTCTTTATTTCTCTACATAGACAACTGGCTTCCAGTTTCCAATTCACAACAACTCTGTTGCGATATACATATGACCTTGGGCTTGCTCTGCTTTCTTTATCTTTGTGTCAAACTAGAAAAGTCTAGAGTAGTTCTTGACACCAATGCCAGATAAACCTTTCTTTTCAGGACCAGGCTTCCATCATTATCACTCATTAAAACTTTCATCATCCAATCACATCAAACAGCACTCAACTTTCAACATCTGCACAGTCTTATAGCAGCCACCACCTTGGCCATTATATTTGCTATCCTTCAAAAACACCCTCTCTAGCTATCACTCCGATGTGGGGCCATTGACATGTCCATTTTCTGTTACTGACCATCTGCTGTCTCTTTGCTGGTGGACAGACTCGGTCTGCAAGGAAAGTACCCATGTCATCCTCCAGTTCTGAATATGACATTTAGAACTGATGGTACGCAACCTCTAGAGCAAAAGAGGCCTCAGTATGTGGAACTGCACAAAGATCATGAAGAAGAAAAAGAGTTTACCTGTAGTTGATGTTCTTTGAGTTGCCATTTGTGCAGTCATACAATTCATCATCTTTCCCCACTGCTGCTATCTCTTATTCTTTCTCTCTGATGAGAGCTGCTAGTGGTGACATGAAGGAACTGAGCAGTGAGATGCTTATCCCTTCTTTGGGATATGTGCTGAGGGGTAGACCTCTACTTCAGGGAGGAGATTTGAGCACTAATTCTTTAGCTAAAGTTCTATTAACTTTCCATAGTTGCCTTTTGTACCAGTGCACAACCTATATGTGTGGCTGCACAGCTGACCATGCGAAGAACATCAGCTACAGGTAAGCCAACCACCACCACCTCCTGTAGGTAAAATGATGTATGTGGAACAGGCCTTGACCCAGCCCACAGTGGGTCTGTCAAATTTTGCTTCACTATAAATGCCCCAGATCACAAGGTTTTAATCGAAAGATACTAGGTATTAAATATTCCAGGGGGATTTTCCAAGGTTTATAATTTGTTTGGCATTGATAATTACATTTTAGGAATTTTTTTCAGCTTTACTTACAACTATGTACTGTTCACTCATGAATTTAATTGCTGCTCTGCAATTGCTACCAGATTATTTATTGAAGAGTTATTTTATCTTGATACAGCAGCTCTTTTCTCCCCCCCTCCCATGTTATGTTATTTTCAGAAATGAATGAATGCAAATTTCAGAGCAGCACATTCTGCCTCTCCCTCTCTTTGCTATTAGCATGTCACCGGGCCGAACCATGATGTCTTTGGCATTGCACCGCTGTAATGATAGATCTTCTTTTATATGGGGTTGTCAGCGCAAATAATTAGCCCTAAAAGTTATAGCTGAAATGTAATCCAAAAATGGCAAGGCCCTGTTTTGGAAATTGTCTATAAAATGTCAGCACTCAGGGAAGCATTGGGAACATAAATACTGCAGCATTGTTTGAGTGAAAGATTAGACTCTAAATGCATTTTCCCTCCTTCCAATTTTTCCCCCTCCTGCTGGTGGGTCTGTCAATAGATTGTGAGGCCCCAGGAGCCACCTCTCCATCAGGAGATTTTATTTAAAAGGATCATAACAAAGAGGGGAGGGAGCTGGTCAGATCTGGCCAATAATGGTTTTCTGTCTCTACCTTCCAGAAGCAAGTGAGATGATCAGAAGAAGCTAGAGTAGTGGACACAAGAGCATATAAGGCAAAAGAAGCAGTTGATTCCACAGCACAGTGCCTTAGCCCCACCCTCCCTGAAAACCAAAATGTGGAAGCTGACTGAGGTGGCCAAGTTATACAGTTGATAGGAAGGTGGTACAGCCACATTCATTCTTTTTATGGAAAAATTGATGGAGGCTGTATGGGAAGACTGATACGCCTAGGGTTGCCAGCCTCCAGGTGTGTGAGTATACACTATAAGATTGCATTTAATTTGTTATAGTTGTAATTTTGCTGACAATTTAATTTCAAAAGCATTATATATAAATATTTGCTTATAGTGTATACTCATACACGGTGATTTATTGTTTTGCTGGTTACATTACACCGTGGTCTTGTTTGTTATAATAAGCCTCCAGGTGTGGCCTGGGGATCTCCCGCTTTTACCACTAATCCCCAGCCGACAGAGATCAGCTCCCCTGGAGAAAATGGCTGCTTTGAAGGGTGGACTCCATGACATTGTACTATGCTGAGGCCCCTCCCCTCCCCAAACCATGCCCTCTCCTGACTCCACCCCCAAAGTCTCCAGGTATTTTCCAACCCAGACTTGGCAACCCTAGATATGCCAGTTAACCCTAAGTGGGGGAGAATTAATTTTGGCCTCTTGCCCCTCGTTTGCAATTTATTGCACTCATAATTCAGAAATTCTTTTATGAAAATCAAGATTTGTGTAAAATATAATTTGATATCATTATCTTGCCTTTGTATTTGTGCTGTTGTGGGAAATCATGGGGTTTTTTTATAGCAACCAAGAATGCTGCAAGCTAAGTAAAGTCTCGCATCTTTCAGCTCTGATCACCCTGAATCTTGAAATGATTTATGACAAAGACTGGGAGCTCTATGCATAAGGCAGACAGAGAATACCTGTAGGAGGTGAGACAAAATGAGTGTGTGGGAACTGAAGGCATGAAAAGAGCAGGATCTCTGGAACCAGATGTGTAGCCAAGATGTGTAGTGGTAATTGTACTAATTGCTTCTGTCCTTTTAAATAACACAACATAGATCCTGCTGTGCAGTAATTGACTTTAAAAAGTGGTTGGAAAACTAGTTGTCCCAATGCATCCCTTCCTTTGGATGAATGGTGGCTGGCTAGGGGCCTTCACTTTCACTTTGGATCTGCCACTCGCACTCCTCCATCTTTTCCAGTGGCTTCTCTTCTCTTAGCTTTGCTGCAGTCATTTGTAATAAGTTCTATAACTACCCAGCTCTGAGCAATTGTCTAGTTCCTGGAGTTTCCCAAGCTGGAAGCAGAAAAGTGGAGGGGAGGGCTCTGAGAATTTACCTCACTGTTTGATGAAACCTGAGAAGCAGCTGCTCCAATATGAGAGAAGCAGGGTGATTGATTCATGTTCATTTGCTGTGGATGCAGGGAAGGTGCACGCTAATGCATGCTAAATTATTAACACCTCCCCGCCTCCCTCCCAGTGCGGTGTGTATCTCCCCCTCCCCATCTCCAGGAATGTAGAGCTGGTTTCTGCTGCTGAGCTCTTCCCACCTCCACTTCTGTTAGAAGGCTTAGGACAGGCCATGTCACCTACTTTCCACCTCAAGTGCCAACTTGTTGAGCAGCCTGCATGTTCAGTTCAGTGGGGAACTCGTTGGATTTTTCATCTTTTGCAAGCCCTGCTCTGGGATGAATGACAGGGAATCTCATGTTTGATAATCTGGTCGATGAAATAAACCTTAGACATCATTACCCGTTGCCGTGTACAATAGCTTTCTTTATGTATTTTTTTGCAACATCTCCAAGTTGCTCACTTCTGTTTTATCCAAAAAGAATGTGTTTTAAAAAACAAAAAACCACAAATCTGGCAAATTCTGTTCAGGAAAAGAAGTGTTGTGAAAGGAAAGCCTTATTAGTGTGAATAATATTGAGAATGTTTGGGAAGCATCTGGGCCAACCTGACCTCTGCGATTTGTTTTGAAAATTGAAAGAGGTTTTTCTGTAGATTGCCTGCAGTTGGTGAGAGTAGAGCTGCCTTAAATTATTAATGGACTCTTGTGGCAGGGAGAAGAGAGCGACCAGAGCCTGGCAGAAGCGCATGTGGATGCTGTGTGAGCAACTCTCACCAGCTCTGCCAGAGCATTCTAATGCTGATTGACAACCTTTCTCCACATCCCACTGGACTCAACAGCCAAAGAAGCTGCCAATTATCCTAGAACGATACACCGATGCTGGGGTGGAATCTGTCTCGTTTATAACCTTTCTAGGCATCCTTGCTAGATTATAATCCAGGCTGGATTGACAGCAGCAACTCTGAGCCCATCCTTCCTTCTGTTATTGACATTTTAAGACCTAGATGTCTGGTTTAATGGCAGAGGAAAGGAAGGAAAGGAGACTGCCCCCACCCTCAGTGAGGTGCACATTTGAGCCTCCATCGATTGCCCTGCCCCGTTCCTCCCCTTTACGTAATGAGAACTACAGTTTGATTTTCAGCAGTTCTGCTGTGTATTTGCAACCATACAAGCAGTCTATCAGAATTAAACCACCTTGAGAGAATCCAGGGAGAGGAGGCAAAGCCTGGGGTCAACACTATTGAATCTTGCAACTACTAATTTCCATTCCACCACCATTCATGGGGGAAGCCCTCATTTCTCCCTCTAGCCAACATACGATCTGCTTGTGCGAGCAGAATTGCACTGCATCTCTCCTCTCCACTTGAGGGAATCAAAGAGCTGGTCTCTGCTGGTCTGTTCTTTGTTTTTTCACTGCTGCATGATGACTTAGGAAATGCTGTTTCACTTCTTCCAGCCCAGTCACGTACCCTTAATCCAGGAAGCTCTTATTATTTCCACTTGTGGTTAATTTACAATCTATGGGTTCGATCCCATGGAAGAATAGTTTTACATCTGCAGAATGCAACTTCTCCCTCTCCTTCAGCAGCTCAAAACGTCCCCCCCCCCAAAAAAAAATGTGGCCCTGGGGGAAGCCCCCTTAAACAGCATGAGGGGGGAGTCAGAGGTCTGTCACTGGAAGGGAAAATGGATGAAAACCATATCACCCCTTTGGTGCACAGAAATCCTCTGCTGGATCTAAACCTATTTATGCAAGAACTGTTACCAGGTTTGGGGGTGCGCAACCTCTGGTGAAGCATCCGGTCCTAGGACAATACAGTAAGTCTGTGTTGTTTATGCTATGCAAATTTTAGCTTAGAGTGGCTGGAGAGCAGTCAGTTGGGTCTAGGCCTAGGATATAAGAAGGGCAACTGCATGGTAGGAAGAAGGCTGCTATGCCAAGCATTAATTGAAAATGAAAAGCTGAACAAAATGGCATGTAAGAGAAGAACTGAATCAAATTCATTTCTCCTCCTTTGTGCCCTGCTGCTTCATGATCCAGGTGCCATGAGAGAAGAAAGGGGTTTGCCAGCTCAGTGCCTGTGCTGACTTTCAAGAGATGAATATGTGGCATTTGGCTGAGTCTTCTTGTAGAATCAGTAGTGCTCCTTTGGTGCCCCTGGGTCCTATCTTTGTGAAACTGCCCTTTGGCAAAGGGACTTGCCTGAAGCCTGCCTTTAAACATACTTGTTACTGTGCAGGAACTGGAGGGGGAAGGGATATTTTCATTACCATTCATCCTGTTGCTTGGGTAGAAAGGACCCATCACAGATACATCGTCAAGTAACCTTTTCTCTTCCCCTGCCGCTAGAATAGTAAACAGCAGCTTTCAAAAAGGGCAAGAGGTTTTCTCGATAGCACTTTGCTGAATGAACTAAACCGCTTATCGGCAGATACACAAGCCGTGTTCTTTCTTCCCAAGCATGGTCCTGACAGGTTCTTTTATGGCCACAATGGAGACAGCTGGGAGCTGATGTCTGAAGGACATGTCAGGGAATACAGTTCTGGTGGAGACTTGCTCTAATTCTAACCATTCTTTAGGCATGCATTTGGGGAGGGGGGACTTACGTAAGCCAGGGGTTGCTGTAAGAACTGTCTTGCCTGTTCTCACTGGGGTGGGTAGCAAGAATGGTTTTTGCATGCTAATGGCTTCTCTTAGCCCTTCTGCATGAATGTCTCCCAGTTTCGTTCCTGTGTCCAGTGCCTGCATTTCTGTACATTTCCTCCCCTTCTACCCTGTTTTGTTTTTTGGTCTGGATTGCATAGCAGCTTCTTTCCCGTGCTTGGCCTCCTGCCTGGTGCATGTCAAGTCAATGAACAATTTGCCATGCACGGACCTGTAGCAATACTCCTCAAGCTTGCTCTTATTTGATACTAGTTTGGTTGGTGAGCGGGTGGGAAGTTGTTTAGTCCCTGGATTGAGATTCAGCATATGAACAACCTCTTCTTGTACTGGCTCAATACCATGTTCATTGCGGGGTTTGGGGTGGGGGAGAAGGTCCTGCTTCTTGCCGACCAGAGCCAGGCTGTGTTGGACAACCACCCATCATGTTGACCCATTGCCATGTCCATCAAATACCTGGGTTATCCTCATAACTGTGTAGAGCACTGGTTTGCTTTAATTTTTGTCTTGTTTGGGGAGTGTTCCGCTGTCAGTCAGGTAACAAGCCTCTCGCTGGCAATCATGCATGTAGCTATTGATCTGAGGTTAAATAATTGATTAAAGAAACCGCCCGCAAGACTATAGATTTAGACATTTGAAAATATGCACGTTATTGTCCCCCCCGCCCCCCAGCTGGCAAGAGCTAATGAGCTCTGTTTTGTCACTGAGCTGGTGTGTAGTATGCACACACTGTTGACAGTATTGTCTAATTTATCCCCAAACCCTCATTCTGTTGTACATGATCGTGTGGGGGTTTCTGTATTCAGTCTATTTCTGTGAGTCTGCTGGTTTGGGAATGAATCATCAAAGAGAGCTCAAGCAAAATTTGATTAGGAGAAGTGTCAGCCTGTCAGGCAAAGCTGAGTGTTGTCAGCCTGTCTGTCAGCAGCTGCCCCCCTTTTAACGAGATTTCGTGGTGCTGGAGATGGCACCAGGAGGAAACCCAGCACGAGGCGCTCCCGGTGGGCTCCAGCCCGGAGCGAGTCTCTCCCATCTTACTCACAAAGATTCCGCCGTGCTGCTCCAAGTCAGCCTCTCTGCACTGCAGCTCTTCTCTACTCTGCTGGCCTTGGTGTCGTGAACTGGAGATGCTAAGGAGCAGAGGGCTCCCTACAAGCTAATCAGCTCTACGCACACATGTGTGCATACACATCACAAATGTGCACTGACATCTCCATTCCAGAGAAGCAGGCTTTCTGGAAGAGAAGAGACATTGCAGCTTTTTCCTCTTTTTAAATACAACCTGAAATGAGTTTGCCCAGAGGAGACAAAGATTTACTGTGCTCAGTTGTGTTTCTCTATTCCTACTTAAATTGGCCCGTAACAATGTCCTTACAGAAGGGGCCTCATTTCTCAGTGTCATTTTCCTGACTGAAGTGTGTGCAGCCAACAGCCAGGGAGCTGCAGTGAATCTGAGGGTTTGACTACAAATAAGCCGAGTAAGGGGTTTGATATGAAGAGATGTAGCACAGTGAAATAAGGAGTGATCTGCCTCCTAGAGCACATTCCCAAAGGTGAGGAGGATCCTATCACCAAAGCCCTGTGCTGTCAGCTTGGATTTGATCTCCTGTCCATTAGGGACGAGCTCTTTTCTACCTAGCAAACTGATCTCGTTGGGCTCTGAGGTGACCCAGGCTCAGTGTTCTATCTTCCAGAAGGATGCTGTTTTAGCTATCAGTAATGCTCACAGTAATTTAGAATAAAACCCTGCAGCTTCCCCTGCAAGGTAGGGTTGGCATGTAGGTTGCTTTGCTGTAAAGACAGTTGAACAGGTAATTTAATCTTGTACAGGCCCAGTTAACCCTATGAATGTATATGAGCATATTTTCCAATTAGTGGGATGCAGATGAAACAGGCATTCATTTAATGTCATTAATGTGGTTTAAGTAAGTAGTCATAGTTAAGACATGAATAATGGTGCAAAGAGGCCAGTGGCTAAAAAGGAGAGTCACAGGCAAGCAGTTTGACAGAGCAGTGAACAGCGCTTGCACAGAATTCTCTTTTTCTGAATTGATGTGGTATCTCTCACGGCAAATTTTGATCCTTTTTCCCCCCACACCCCATCCAGGAGAGTACCAATGTCCTAGGCTGTGACTCTACTAGCTATCTGTTCCTTGTTTCAGTGCGGCGAGTGTCACCTCGATTTTCAATTCCTCCAAGCAACCATGAGGTGATGCCTGGAGGTAGTGTGAACCTCACATGTGTAGCAGTGGGGTCCCCAATGCCCTATGTGAAGTGGATAGTTGGAACACAGGAACTAACGAAAGAAGATGATATGCCAATGGGCAGGAATGTACTGGAGCTGGTCAATATCACTCAGTCAGCCAATTACACCTGTGAAGCCATGTCCTCACTGGGCATAATCCAAGCAACAGCACAGATTACAGTCAAAGGTAAGAAACTCCCAATGGTACCTTGTACCCTCTTACAGTGCCAGGTAGCAATATGGAGCATAACAGATTTACATGCTGATGAAGAATAGATTTTGACTAGGAAGCCTTCTTGTCTTTGAAATTATTCATGAATGAAGTAAGGATTTGGGAGATCATTTGCTGTTTAGCTTTCTGCCTGGTTTGGCTAAAATTATTCCAGTTAAATTTATGGAAAGAAATGAGCATATGAAACTACTTCATACTAAGTCAGACCGTCTAGGTCCATGTTGTCTACTCTGACTGGCACTGTTTCCCTAGTTTCTCTTCAGTGCCTGTTACTTTAAATTCTTTAAATTAAGATGCTAGGGATAGAATTTTTTGTATGCAAAGCATGTTCTCTACCACTGAACTTCAGTCCTTCCCTGTTGATGCTGACAGAAACTCACCATTATAATTCAGAAATCTCACTACATTAGTGGCCGCTGTGCAGGATCTCTGACATATGAAGTCCCCCAGCTGAAATGGAAGCAAATCTAGTGCCAAATCTTGACAGGGGAGTGGTTATCCTTGGAAATTTTGAAGGAGATATGTAAGGACCTCTAACCATCCCTTACCACCCAATGTCAAATTTACTATTCCTAGGAAAGCTGATTGAGAGAATGGTCACCGAACAGCTTCAAATCTTTTTGGGTGAGACTTCCACATTCAGTCCATTCCCGTTCAGTTTTAGGCTTGGTTTGGGGACAGAGACAGCCCTCGCAGCACTTCTGGATGACATACAGCTGCAGTTGCATCAAGGTGGTTCAGAGGTCCTGATCTTGTTGGATCTCTCTGCAGCATTTGATATGGTGGACCACTGAATTTTGGTCCACCGTTTGGCCTTCCTTGGGATTCATGGCACTGCCTTATCTTGGTTTGCCTCATTTCTCCAGGGACATGGTCAGAGGGTGTTATTCAGGGGCAGAGAGTCTTTTGTATGGCCCTTGATCTGTGGGGTACCCCAGGGATTGGTTCTTCCCCGATGTTGTTTAACATCTACATGCGCCCTCTAGTGGAGCTCATCAGGAGGTTTGGAGTTCATTTCCACCAGTATGCTGATGATACCTAGCTCTTCCTCCTGTTGGCTAAGCAACCAGAAGCAGCTCTCTCTTCTCTGACCCAGTGCTGGGATGCTGTAGTTGGATGGTTGAGGCAGAAACTTAATCCATCCAAGACTGAAGTCATGTGGCTGGGTAAAACTGGGCTTGTGGGGGATTTCAGCTTCCAGCTCTGGATGGGGTCCAGCTCTCACTAGTGGACTCTGTGAGGAGTCTGGGTGTCTGGCTGGATGCTTCTCTTTCCTTGGCCAAGCAGGTGTCCACACTTGCGAGGCAGACTGTTTTCTGTCTATGCCGGACTCATCAGCTGGTCCCTAATTTGTCTCAGTGATTCATGCCACAGTCACTTCCAGAATAGACTATTGCAATTTGCTCTATGCAGGGCTGTCCTTGAAGGCACTTCAGAGACTTACGGTCCAAAATGCAGCTGCCAGATATCTGACTGGAATATCTTGATTTTCATATATAGAGCCTGTCTTAAAGCAGCCGCATTGGCTGCCTCTTGTGCTGGTTTTGACCTTTAAAGTCCTTAATAATCTGGAACCATGATACCTGAGAACTGCCTCTCCCTTTACAACCCCACTCAGTGGCTGCGATCATCATCTTGCAGAAGTATAGCATTCTTTATCTGAGTATAGAGTTCAGAGCTCTCTTCCTTCTCAGTGGGGAAGGACTGCAGCTCAATAGTAGAGCATCTGCTTGGCATGTAGAAGGTCCCAGGTTCAGTCCCCTGCATCTCCAGTTCAAGTTGTAGGGATGTGAAAGACCTCTGTCTGAGACTATGTAAAACCATTGCCAGTCTGAGTAGACAGTACTGAGTAGACAGTAGTTCAGTATAAGGCAGCTTCATGCATTCCATTGTCATGGCCATGAAAGTTTTTCTCTTTGCTGCCATGTCCCTGTTAAGGGGAGTTCTGATTTTCCCCCTTTAAACTGATTTTCTACAGTTGATTAGGCCTCACTTCAGCATTTCTTTCTGTGCATTCAGGGCATTCTTTAACAATGCCATCTCTAAGCTTGTCTGTCCTTCTCAAAGTACAGTCCTTACTAGAAGAGTAGTCCACAGTATTCCATTTGCATGCTGGAGTTCTCCATCTACCAGCTCTCACAAGCTGATTTCTGGAAAACATTCATGTTTGTTTGTTTGTTTGTTTGTTCGATTTATACCCCACCCTCCCGGCCAAGGTGGGCTCAGGGTGGTTTATATTAAATGCATATATAAAAATACAGTTAAAACATACATAAAACATAACATAACAATCAATTATTAATTTTCCTAAAGTGCCGCATCAATTAAAGTGCAAGATCCAGAGGGGATGGTCAAATAGCCATATGTAATGACTCCCACTCATTGGGCCAGGCACACACTTGATTTGATCATCACAGCAGGGGTTACAGTGGACTGGATCACTGCTTTGGCAGTGCTATGGTCGGACCATCTTGCCTTGAGGGCCCGTCTGAATGTTTCACCCCAACTCTCTTTGGGTGGTGAGTGTATTTTAGCTCACCCACAGAGTCAAACGGACCCTATGCGGCTTCAGATGGCTCTCCGGGATCCGATGCCCCCTGGCGGCTCGCTAGATGAGCTTGTAAAGGATTGGCATAGCCGACTCTTGGCAGCCATCAATGAGATCACTCCCTGACGCCCTCTGCGCCCTCGCTCTAGGCTTGCTCCCTGGTTTACCCAGGAGTTGCAGCTTATGGAGCAAAGGCTAAGATGGCTAGAGAGACTTTGGCGGCATGCCCACAATGAAGGTACAAGAACATCTTATAGGTCGTTTATGAGATCCGATGAAATGGCAGTCAAAGCTGCAAAGAGAGAGTACTACGTGGCCACGATTGCATTTGCAAACTCATGCCCAGCCCAATTGTTTAGAATGATTACTACACTGCCACAGGGCAGACCAAATGCTAGGGAATCGGACATCAGCTGTGAGGCCTTTGCAAGCTATTTTGCAGATAAAGTCCTGTTGGTCCACCGCAACCTACCCACCACAGTTAAAACAGTGAGTGAACTTGAGGCTCCATGCATGTCTTCTTGTCAGGTTTTGGATTATTTTAGTCTGCTCAGCCTAGAGGAAGTCGACAAATTGCTCCTAACTGTATGCCCCACCACATGTTGCCTTGACCCGTGCCCTTCGTGGCTAATTAAAGCTGGCCTTGATGGGTTTTGAGGAGCCCTAAGGGAGATTATTAATAAGTCTCTCTTGGAGGGACTGTTCCCTGGAGCACTTAAGGAAACAGTGGTCCATCCTCTCCTGAAAAAAACATACTTGGACCTGACCGAATTGGCAAATTACCGGCCGGTCTCCAACTTGCCCTATTTGGACAAGATAATAGAGAGGGCTGTGGCAATCCAGTTACAGAGCTTTTTTGATAAAGTTTCCATTTTAGATCCCTTCCAGTCTGGTTTTCGCCCAGGCCACAGGATGGAGACAGCACTGGTCGCCCTTATGAACAACCTCCAGAGGCATCTGGATCGGGGTGGATCGGCAGTGCTGTTGTTGTTGGACCTGTCAGCAGCGTTCAACATCAGCTACTGATCCACCACCTCACTGACACTGGAGTCCAGGGGCTTGCCTTGCCATGGCTTGCCTCCTTCCTCCAAGGTTGGGGACAAAGGGTGGCACAAGGGGAGCAGCTATCCCAAAGGCACCCACCGCCCAAGGGGCAGTGCTTTCCCCGATGCTATTTAATATCTATATGCGCCCCCTTGCCCAGATTGCCCGGAGGCATGGACTGGAATGTCACCGGTACGCTGATGACACTCAGCTCTATCTGTTGTTGGGCGGCCAGTCTGACTCTACACTGGATGATCTGGACTGGGCATTACAAGCTGTGGCTGGATGGCTTAGACTGAGCCGACTGAAATTGAATCCGATTAAGACAGAGGTCCTGTGCCTGAGCCAGGGTTGGCCGAGGATAGGGATCCCACTCCTAACCTTGGTTTGGTATCCATTGGTGCCAGTGCTGGAGGTGAGGAGTTTGGCAGTGCTCCTGGATGCTTCCTTAACTATGGAGGCCCAGGTAACAGCCACTGCCAAGTCAGCCTTTTATCACTTTCGGCTGATCAGGCAGTTGGTTCCCTTCCTCTAACGCAACAATTTGGCAACAGTGATCCATGCAATGCCACCTTGAGACTGGACTACTGTAATGCTCTCTACATGGGGCTATCCTTGTCTCAGATCCGGAAGCTACAGCTATTGCAAAATGTGGCCAGGCTGCAGATGGACCTCCCTATGCGAGAGCACATCCAGCCTGTGCTGAAAGCACTGCACTGGCTACCAATAGCATACCAAATCCGCTTCAGGGTGCTGGTTCTTACCTTTAAAGTCCTTTATGGTCAGGGACCGACATACCTGAGGGACCACCTTTCCCCATATGTTCCCCAGAAAGCACTGCGGTCAGTGTCCCAAAATCGACTGACCTTCCCGGGTCCTAAAGACACCAGGCTGGCCATAACCAGGGCCAGGGCCTTCTCGGTGGTGGCTCCATACTGGTGGAACGAGCTCCAGAAGAGATCAGGGCCCTGTGGGACCTTCTACAATTCCTCAGGGCTTGTAAGATGGAGCTCTTCCACCAGGCCTTCAACTAGGGAATCATCCCCAATAATTGTAAGCCCTGTCCCTCGGAGTCACCAGCAACAGCCTGTGCCTGCCGCATAAGAAACAGAAGAAGAAGCGGATCAATAGGAAAGGTCATCGAATTGCTGCCGCCATCGCTAAACAACATCATTATTATTGCCAGATTTAATATGTACTAGCACCTTTGATATTTGGATTGTTTTTAGAAGGGTTTTGGATTGTTTAACTTATTTATGTGTGTTAATCCTTCTGTAAGCCACCTTAAACCATCTTCAGCAGGGAGGGCGGGGTATAAATTTGATAAATAAATAAATAATACTTTATGATAAGCATGCTCCTGACCCTGGAAAATTAAATTATGACCCAAAATTCAAAGGAGACTCACTCCATGAACTTTTCCTTTTCTGCATGTTACTCAGCAGTAATCTCCTGAGGTGTCCTATTAAGTATCTTACGTGAATAAGCAGAATGACAAAAAAAAAAATCAGTCTTTTTGTACAGTTTACAAGGAGAAAAGCTGGGAAGGATTTTCTGCTTTAACCTTTCCACTGTAATTTCATAGAATCATAGAATGTTAGAGTTGGAAGGGACTTCGCAGGTCATCTAGTCCAATTCCCTGCATTTTGCAGGAGCATATCTGAAAGATAGCCCTACAACATACCCTAAAGATGGTTGTCCAGCCTCCGTTTGAAAACGTCCAATATCTCACTTGTGTTCTGTGAGTGCCCCCTTTATTGGATGGTCTAAAATGGCACTGAGGGCAGCACATCTATGTCAGTCCAGTCCAGTTGAAAAAGGGCTTCCTTTGAGTTTTGTTGCTTTGCTGAGCATTGTCAGACCTTCTGTGATTCTGTTACCTAGCCCCAGTGGGTGAGCAGTAAGGAGGTCATGGTGTCTTGATCCAGAGAAAGTAATTTGCTTCATATTTTGCTTTCTGGTAGCTTGGTACAGTCCAGCTAAACAGTTACAGATGAGAATCCCAGTATACTAAAATGCAGTACTGGCCACAATGGATGTATATGCGAGCAGTTGTGATGAAGTACTTCAGTATTCCAATTGATTTTTGGATTAATATTGTAGGTGTGTCATCTGAGTCACCCAAAGCAATAGTGACTATCCTGATGATACCCCTAGGCTACACAATGTCTCCATATGCTGACGAGATCCAGCACCTAAATGTGCTTGCCATAACATATTGCAGTTTACAATCTTGATGTTCTTAGAGCTAGAGTGTCACTGGAGCTACTGTTACCCTTGTGGTTCCTTTTAAATTGGCCCTGATCCAGGCTTTTCAGAGTATAACGCAGTTTAAGAACCCTTTTTACCCTTGGAAAACGTGCCTTGAATCCTTGTTTAAATTACCTTTATTTAGCTTGCTGCAAGCAAGTGCTTTGAGCACATCTAATAACATGATTGCTGTGTTTACCCTTCCATTAAGAAGCACTTCAAGCAATATATGATAATATGTAGTATAAAAACATACGCCCTGAGTACGAAATGATTTCTGCCTTTAAAGGAGAATGCTACCAAGAGTCTGAACCTCTTCTATATCTCTGCATATTGCAGTATTCGCACTAATCAAATTACTGACAACATGCTTTCTGCTTTCAGCTCTGCCAAAACCACCAACAACTCTAGTAGTGACTGAGACAACCGCCACAAGTGTGACTCTCACCTGGGACTCGGGAAATGCTGACCCTATCTCCTACTATGTCATCCAGTATAAGCCTAAGACTTGGGAAGGCACTTTCCAGGAAGTAGATGGTGTGGCAACTACCCGCTACAGTATTGGTGGCCTGAGCCCTTTCTCAGAATATGAGTTCCGTGTTATTGCTGTCAACAACATTGGCAGGGGTCCCCCTAGTGAGCTGGTTGAGGCCCGGACAGGAGAGCAAGCCCCATCAAGTCCACCCCTCAAAGTGCAGGCACGGATGCTGAGTGCTAGCACCATGCTGGTACAGTGGGAACAACCTGAAGAGCCCAATGGGCAGATCCGGGGCTACCGGGTGTATTTCACCACCAATCCCCACCTACCACTCAACATGTGGCAGAAACACAACACTGACGACAGTCATCTCACCACTGTGGGAAGCTTGATAACTGGGACTACCTATAGTATCCGCGTCTTGGCTTTCACTTCAGTAGGAGATGGGCCCCCTTCTGATGTCATCCAGCTCAAAACCCAGCAGGGTGGTACGTATGATAGATCAGGGTTGAGCACTGTCCATTACTTGTTTTGCAGAGAGCTGATAATCTAAGCCCCAGGCCATGTTTGAGTGGTGATGTTTTTATTACAGAAAGGAAAAATCTTTAACCTTGTGCTTCTGAGTAGGATTGATGAGCAATTTGCCCTTCCCCTATACTGAAGGCAGCATTGCATCAACACTGGAAGTTAATATGAGTAGGTGCGGGATGCCTGCATAGTTAACAGTGGCTTAGATGGGGATAACTAATCACCACCCTGAGAAAGAGCATAACTTCTTTTGCTTGAACTTGGAGATTAGAAAAAAAAAGAAAATGTGTTAAACAGAGTTCATGCAATTGCTAGTGAGATGCAATGGCATTAAGGCTCATGACTTGAAAGCTTCCTAGAGCCTCCTTGGCATTATTTCTCAGGCTAATGGCTCTTGTTTTATCGACCCTCAGTTCCAGCCCAGCCAGTGGACTTCCAGGCTGAAGCAGAGTCTGACACACGGATTATGCTGACATGGCTTCCAGCCTCCCAGGAACGCATCACTAAGTATGAGCTGGTGTACTGGGAAGGGGATGACAAAATCCAGGTGAGGAGTGTCATGACACGTTGCTGATAAAATACTTGTACCAGGGCTACCAATAGATCTAGGATGCATCTTTTGATGCTACCTGACTATTAGACTTAGGCCCAGTTTAGACTTAGGCCCAGTTAAAATGTTCATGATAATCACTTCTGCCTGACCAGCTGTGGGAACATTAGAATCCATATCCCATGTGCATACATGGAATTGTTCAACAGTACCAGAGCGGCATCTCCCTAGGGGCCAGCATCCCTCAGATGTGTATGAAACAGGGGCCCCTAGAAAGCGTGACCAAGGCCACAAAATTCCTAAGGCGTAAGTCAGCTAGAGGGCCCTGAAGCCAGTGTCATGCAACAGTCAGAATATGTCTCGATTTCTTTTACTTCAGATACAGTTCTGCACTGCAGCCGTTTGAGGTACAGGGAAGGCAGAGCTCAGTAAACAGCAGTAGCTCTGCTTTCTGCACCCAGTGCTTTTCTGTAAAGTTAACTAGGAGGCCTCTCAGATCCTACTAAACGCATCAACCAAGCCACCATTCGAGCAAGGCAAAACCAACCAGCACAGCTCATGGCTGCTACAGTCATTGTCAGGCTGCAGCTTCCTAACAAGGTTGTTGTTTCCAATAACCTTTTCCTCTCATTCCACCCAGCTCCCTAGTTCTGTCTGCCCTTTTAGTGTGTTGTAGGAAATAAAACCTTTTCTCTTTCCCACATTTCCCTCTTCCTTCATTTTGCTTTCTTCCTTTCATTATATGCCTTCATTTGACTCTTCCCACTTCTCATCCCTGGCTGGCAACTTAGAACATACTTAATAATAGTATAGCGGCAAACCCTTGTTAATATTATGAACAGACGCAGGGAGGGGGGAGTTAATATTTCCCTGTGATCTATGACCTAGTAAAAAGATGCTCTCCCTCCATCTTTACATGCATGATAATAGAACTTCTCCCCCTTCATTAGATTTAATTACATTTTAAATACTGTTCAGGTAATGGGTTTTTATTGTTGTTTTGTTGATGAGACATGTAATATTCCTTTGTAAATGCTACTGTAGATATTAAGCTTCATGTTATATGACAAATGACATAATATTTTTAGAAAATATCTCAGCAAAATCAATCCCAATGGTCCCAGTACTTCTCATCCAGCACCACTGTGTAATCAATTTGCCCGTGCTTTTGTGCTAGGTAAAGATGCAAGAGTAAACTGAAATAGATTTCTTACTAATTGACGTACTAAATATTTATTGCAGTATGGAGTTTTAATGAACTACAGCTCACTTCATTATATGTAGGAAGTGTGCCCTATATTGGTACACATAAGAATGTGTGTGCAAATAAAAAATTACAAAATTAGATGCATTATTTGGATCAGGGTCATACAGGAAGGGGGGGGGATCTTTGTCTAGGGACCAATGGTGGTTCTCAGCAGCCCTGATGTGTTTATTCTGTGTTTAACAAAATAATCAAAATTCTGCATAAGGATGACCCAGATTTTGTGCACAGACACTGTGGATCCCTTGACATGATAAAACAAATAAATGTGCATATGTGTGTGATAGTTTGCAAAAAGTATCCTCCTGCTTTTCATGGAGAGGAGAGTACTGAAGACCCACCCTCCAACCAACTGGAAGTTCCACTCTCTCTGGCTTCAGAGATTCCATTAGTCATTCTATTCTTGGAGAGGGATGTTGCTTTGGTGTAAGAGCAGCCGGACTGGACTCTTCATCTCAACAGATTGTCCAGGCTCCCAAGGCTTGTAAAGGAATATCTTCTGTTAGAAATGCAATTCTAGCATCTAGGAGCTTGGTGGCTGGTGATAGTACTGTCACGTGAGCAGTATGTAAAGATCCACTGTCAGGGACTGAGGATTCTTGTAGGAGTGGGATGATTTAGTGCCAAAAGCCATATCCATCCTCAATTTCCATCCAGGTAAAAAGAAAACTCACCTCTTACTTTTTCCAGCATAAGAAGACATTTGACCCAACTTCTTCATATGCAGTTGAAGGGCTCAAGCCAGACACAGTCTACAAGTTCCAGCTGGGAGCCCGCTCTGAGCTGGGGCTGGGGGTATACACCCCAGTTTTGGAAGCCCGGACAGCACAGTCTAGTAAGTGTCACTGCTTGGCTGAAAGAATGTGAGCAAGATGCAAAGGGACACATATAGGCATTTTCATGAGAGGTAATAGGGATGATGGAATCCATAGCTGGAGTGGTGGGCGAACTTTAGCTCTGAAGCACAGCCTTTGGGAAGGGTAAGTCTTGTGCCTTCTGTCCTTCAAACCATGTTTCCCCCCCATTTCAGTACGTGGACTCACAGATATGCTTGGGAAAGGGAATAGGTGGGAGAAGCTGGTCTGGATTTAGTCCATGTGTTTCTGTGAGTTTACTAGCACATTCTCTCCCCACTCCCCTTGCCACTGCCATCCATTTGTGGGCAGGTTTAGACTGAGTGCCTGATTTCTGCCTCTGCTGCATGCACTTCCCTGCTCTGCATGCGCTCATATCCCAACCAAAGATGCCGTTGCTCTTTTCCCACTCTCTCAAGGCATATCCAGCCACCTTTGTATAATATATACGCCACACACATTGTATTACTGCTACAATGCAAGCATTTTCAAGGGAGCAAGTTTTAACATTGGGTGGGGGCCCTGATCTTTGCAAGTAGATGGAATAGTTAATAGCCTCATAGGGGGAGAGTATGCTGCGTGAGATGTTGTCATGTATCATGGGGATACTTGACTTTTATGGAGTGCAAGGAGGGAAAGACTGCTCCCATAAGAAGGCTCAAGTCAAGGCGATAGTGCGATTTAGCAAGAGGGCCAAATAAAGAGGTGAGCCAAGCTGGATTGTTTTTGTTCTCTTCTCCATGCACTGATGGAGTAGGAAACCAGTGCCCCTTATAGGCAGCTCAACATTCTGCACATAAGCAGGTTAAAGCTATCAAAGAGCTGTGAGCTAAGCTTGTTTTCACCAATGATTTTTGGGCCTGCTTTTATGCAGAGAGCTTTAAAGGGAGGAGAACAGCCATTTCTGTTTCTACCATCTGTCAAGGATTTTAGTGACTGTGTGGGGCAAGCAGTGGAAGAGGCAACAGCAGTTCTCTCTGCATGGAGCAGAGGGTGCCTGGGATGAATGAGGATGGGGAAGGACTGCTCCTCTCATGATTGGAACGACCTTTCCTCCTTTCATTAGCATATCAATCACGAGGATTCCAGCAGCCTTGTTTAACCTGCACTTCAGCTAATGGGAGTGCCAGGACGATGGATTGGACAGAATATAGAAAATGATATTCAAATGGAAGCATTATAAATATTTGACGTTGGGGGATGCACTCTGAATGTGGAAGCTGGTTGTTGTTCTGTTTAGCAGCTACTGACAGAACATGTGTATTAAAAGGCAGTGACTGGGCAGTTTCCCAGCCATGATGCTAATAAAACAAAGCTGATAAATCTCAGCTAAAGCAAGCGCAGTGCAGAGATCTCCAAATGGTGGCTCATTTTTAGCTCTGTATGAGTAGAGCCACATTAGGAGCCTATGCAAAGGGCAATGAGGTCCAGCAGCTCTAGATGAAGTTTAACCTGATTTTATGTAGTTTGAAGTATTCATGGATTCCAGTCCACAGCTAAAGGATGGATCCATTCCTCTGAGGGCAGGAAAGGGAGGGTTGTATGGCATTAATAATTTGTTTTCGTATGGTTTGAAGACCAGACTTAGAAATGAAGTATTTGGAACACTAACACTGCTGAATTAGCCGTAGTCATTAGGACGACCTCTTCACAGAGTCTGTTGGCATGAGCTGAGTACTCCAGTATGCCATTCTGGCTCTCAGAATTATTCAAGTTTTTCAAGTCTGCTTCATAGCAAGAAATCTGAGAGCTCAAAAGAGATGTTGTAAAGATCCCAGTCTGTGAAAGGTAGATTGTGTGAATGCTTGTCCTGTTCAGATGGGAGAAGGGAGAGGGGTTTTCCCTCTTCAGCCTTCTCTTGGTTTCACTAATAAAAACTGAGCTTCCTGAGCTTTTATTAGCATTTTAAAAGAAAAAAGACAGGTTTCCTTTAAAATGGTTGAATCAATGGAACCAGGCAGAGATTGAAGAGTTAAATCACCTTTCTCATGCTTGATCCAAATGTGAACAATTTACCATTTTGAGAAAGAGAACTCCACAATCTTTGTCATGTCAGTTATGTCCCTGAGCAACTCAGATTTCTGCTAGTAATTTGCGAAGCAAATGTCCATTCTTTGAGCTCTTTGCCAATTTAGTGAAGGAATAACTAGAGCACAGTAATTCGAGTTTAGTGGCACCTAAGACCAAGGTGCCACTGAACTCGAATTTTGTTCTGTTGCTTCAGACCAACTTGGCTACCCACCTGAATCTATCTTGAGAATAGCAAGTGAGTCATATTGCCTCTGAAAATGTGTGTGTGTTGTGCTGCTCATCTTTCCAAATGTGTATTGAAAGTGTGCGCGCACTTGCATGTTGGTGTGCCATGAAGAACATTCCTATATCATGTATTTTTTTTCTGTTGATTGTACTTTTATTATTGAGTTTTATTTTGACCTCTTCTGATGTTAAACTGCTGTTTGTGTATTGGCACTTTACAGGTGTGACTCCTACCCAGCCATCAGCAGGCATGAAAAATGCCCCTCTCTTCATTTTTTGTTCCAATTATCATACTTGCCAAAGCAGCTTCTTCCAGTTACCAGGGGCTTTGGCAAGCAGGGCGGAAATGGCATCTACTTTTCAAAATCTCTGATTAGTCAGGGAAGAAATTGCTTGCAGTTGAGCCCTCTTCTTAAACAAGAAGCTTGCAAATTCATCATCCGTTTCTGCCATCCCTTCAAGTTTAGCCTCTACTCACTTTGCTAGACTTTTCCCTTTCCCCTCTCTATCTATGTCTGGCCCACTTCAGCAGTGTTTCTTGCAAGCTTTGTTCCGCCTTTGTAGAAACTTTCTACATGACCTTCTATTCTGTATTTCACCATGGAGGTATATATCATTTCTCATGGTTTGCTATTGCCCATATTGTGCACTATTATACTCACACCTTCCTCACAAGATGTGTCCCAGCAGTCTGTTTCACACAGGGCATCACCAAGAAACAAATGGACATGCAATATAGTTCTTGCTCTTTTCTTACCTTCTGTCTTTCCTGAATTTGTTCGTCTCCTATTTCCCATTCTGCTTATCCTGTTGATACTTGATCTCTCTTTTAGATTATCTCACACCTTTTAAGCACTTTCCAATAACATGAATAGTGACACTGTTTTAGACTGTATGATGGCACAAACTGCCTCCTGTGGGCCTAACTGCTCTTCATGTGTTTCCAAAAAAAGAAAGGTGAGGATTTTGCTTTCTTCTAGGAGAGGCTGTATTGGCTGGGTAAGACCTCCCTGTAGACTTTGTCTTGTTTGTTGTCCAGTCATTTCCCTTCATCTCCCCACTTCATTTATTTATCCCTAGCCCCTTCTGCCCCACCCCAAGAGGTTGAGTGTGTAAGCACCAGCTCCACAACCATCCGGGTAAGTTGGGTGCCACCACCGGCTCAGAGCCGCAATGGAGTCATCACTCAGTATTCCATCGCATACCAGGCGATGGAAGGAGAGGACAGCACCAAGCATGTGGTTGAGGGCATCGGACATGAGCACTCCAGCTGGGATATCAGCAACCTGGAGAAATGGACAGAATACAAAGTGTGGGTGAGGGCTCACACAGACGTGGGTCCTGGGCCAGAGAGCAACCCTGTTTTGGTCCGCACTGATGAAGACGGTAGGTTCATGACCCATGACTGAAGGTAACAAGGCCTCTTGGTTCTTGTAGTGTAGTAGCACTTACAGTGGTGTTGGGAAAACTTCTTTCTGCTCTTGGAACAGCTCACCTATTTCCTCCTTTTGAGAGCCACACACACACTTTAAGATTAATCAGGGCCATCAGCTTTTTTTAGGCATTCTAGAAAACGGGGCTTAATTGCAGTCAGTAAGGAAGACATCTTTTTTTTTGTGGGGTTCATATGTACAAAACTATAATCCCCCCTCCTCCTAGCAGACATAATGCGTACATGATCTGTTCCTTCTCTCTGGAACCTAGTGATCACATGGGCTGAGCGGCTCTCTGTCAGGGACACTCTGAGCAAAAATTGTGTTGCATAAACCAGTCTGTCAGTTATGTCATGGCAATTTAAACCTCTCCCTTAGAATGTGCCAGTGCTCATAGTGACAGGAGGAACTTCCCAGGCTGCCCTCAGAGGCCTGGGAGGGCACAGGCAGGTAAATGGGGAAAGGGAAGCCACTCAGCAAACTGAGAGCAGGCGCATTCTTTATGTTTTTCTTTATTTTTTTTCTGATCATGCTATATTGCCCCTTGCACTGCCACAGTGTTGGGAAGTGATGCATGGGAATGTTCATTGACTACTTCCAAAGGTCGCTAGCGCATCTGCGTGTCCTGCTGCTTGAATTGTTTGCTTCAGTTCTCATTTAGCAAAGCCCTTGCCGGAGGGAAGCGTCTACCCTAGAAATGTCGCAGTAAGCTCTCTGCGTTAGTTTGAGGGCTGCACAGTTGGCCATCCCAGCTAAGTTCTCTGTCAGGAATGGTTTGGGAGCTTTCTGATGTACTGATTTTTTCATAGGTAGAAACACAAGAAAGGGGTGTTTTCTGCATCCTGAAATATTATCTTGAACGAGTGCACCCTACCTATAATTGGGGTGATCTCCACTGACCTAACAGCACCCAGTCGCTAGACAAGTGGTATTGTCGTAAGGCTTTCCATTTGAATAAGATGTTCACAGCCATGTTTGTCCAAATGTAAAAGCCAAGAACACAATCCATGTAATTCCTTTTATAAGGACCAGCCTAGTAACACATAACTGTGCAAGGTGGTGAGCCATGTCCTAGTGAACCTGTTATGTGTCATGGGCTGTCTTCTTGGCTTTCTGGCTTTCCCATTTTAATGCCAGTTAGAGGTAAACCTCATGTTAGCTGTACCTTGACAGAACTCATGCCAGTGCAATCTGAGCCACATCTAGCTCTGGCAACATTTGATATTAACTAGGTATCCTGCTGTTGTCAGATTTGCTTTCCATTCATTTTCTGGGGGGGGGGGACAGCAAATTGTGTTGGGGTCCATGATCCCCTTTGTGATCCCCATCTTTCCCCCACCCTCCACCACAATATCTTCTGTATTGCTGGGCTGCTCTTCACATAATTATCGACAATTAAGAGTGAGAACTGCAGAAAATAACCAGTTACTTGAGGCTAAAGAGCCCCCTGCCTGCTTGCCATGTAATTGTATAAAACAGCTCCTGCGAAATCCGTACATCTCTCTGTCCCCAATTAACCTCTTGCTGTCCTAGCAATCAGGGCACCGTGTGCTTTTCGTCCTGCAGTAGTAGAACAGCATTCTGTGTTTTCAAGGTAAAGCTGAGTAGGGTCATGGTGAGGGTACTCTTTGGAGGGAACACATTGCTCTGCCCTTCACATGTACAAGCAAAATGTACATCTGGAGAACCTAAAAAAAAAATTCGGGGGAGGGGGTTGTCACACAGTGCAGGAACCCTGATTACTAAAGTATGCAATTTTTTCCAAATTGTAAATATGGTATAAACTGACTTATGAACATGTTTCCTCTTACAAGGAAATTGAAAGTTTTCAGGTCAGTGTTATTTTTTCATTTTATTACCAAAAAGCACTGTGTAAGCTGAATGAACAGCCAAATATTTCAGTCTCCAGAGTTGCCTTTCTCACATGCTGCTTTCTAAAGGAGTGGAGCAACTGCTCTTAGAGCAGTCACATTATAAATACTTGTTCCCTCATGAGCACTCTGTTTCCTTATAGATATGCACTGTAGGGGAAGGCATATAATTATCAAGGCATTGCTACTCACTTGCACCTTCTCATGTTACTGCTCGACTAACAAGACAAGCTATAGCAGCAATGCAGTCAAAAT
Organism: Gekko japonicus; assembly: GCF_001447785.1. Lineage (NCBI taxonomy): Eukaryota > Metazoa > Chordata > Lepidosauria > Squamata > Gekkonidae > Gekko > Gekko japonicus. Next base: position 636,413 of record NW_015165259.1, read on the forward strand.
CATGTGCCATTTACTCCCTTTCTAATGTGGGGGATTTGTACATAGTATACATTGTTGATGTGTATAGCAAAATATGGCGAGATCCTCTTGTGTAAAAAGGGACAATGTCCTTTCTGAACAAAGATCTGAGGGTAAGGCTTGGGAGAAGGATCACCTGGAGGCGGAGGATTACAGTTGTTACATAATGGTGGTTTCTGACTCAGTTTCCCCATGCAAATTCCAGTGCCCAGTGCTCCACCAAGGAAGGTAGATGTGGAGCCAGTAAACTCAACAGCCATTCGTGTCTCCTGGAAATCACCCCTCTCCAACAAGCAACATGGCCAAATTCGGGGTTACCAAGTCACTTACGTGAAGCTGGAGAACAATGAATCACGTGGACAGCCTGTCATCAAAGATGTCATGTTTGCAGAGTCCCAGGTATAGTACTGGTGGATATATGTATACAGAAGAACCTATATTTGCTTTGTTAGGTCTTGAATCTGTAAGCTGGAAATTATTTCACATTTGTTTTTAAAAAATTTAATATTGTTATTTGGGTTGAGCCTTTGATTGTACTTGTTCACATTTTAAAGAAGCAGTACAAGAGTTGGTGAACAAGTACTCAGCTTGTGATGTACCCCCTGTAGCCAGAGGCTACCAAGAGACTCTCATGGAACAAGTAATGAATATGAAAATGATTAAAGAGTCAATTGCTTGTGTAAATAATTTGAAAACTACAGCTAACTGGACCTTGCATGAAATATAGTACCACCAGAGCCAGATTCCTTCCAACAGATGCTTTAAGGAAGGGTCGTTGTGGTTTAAATGCTGCCGTTCCTGCTTTAAAAAAATAGAGCAGGGAATAGCCAAATGAAATTTTTGGATTCAGACACTTCTTGGGACTGCTTTGGAAACTAACTTAAAGACTTTTTTTAATGTACTCCCTTTCCTGACAATATTGGCTTTTTGCCATACATGATTGGGATGTTCAACCAAACCTGATGGCTTGTGAAGTATCTCCTTCAATGGGAAATGGACAGTATGGGAAAAGAATGGAATGAGTTGGACCTTGTGTAGTCTGGCCCCTCCCTAGCATTATCCAACATATTCAGGGAGCAGAGTAAGGCAGGCATTCCACAGTGTTTGTATGGAGCCAAGTGATACTCCCAGCTTCTCAGAACTTGTAGAGTGCCAGGTTGTAGCTACAAGAGTAACCCTCACTGAAGTGTAGACCAAAAAAAGAGCAGGACTTACTTTTCAAGTAACCACTAAAATTTAAATATAGTCTATGATGGAGTGGGGTGGGGGAGGTAGTTTCATGCTTAAAAGATACCCTTGGTTCCTGAGTTTCTACAACTATAAGTGTATGAGTGATCTTTTTTGAGCTAGACTGCTTGAATAGCATCCAGTAGGATTAGTGCAACTAATTGATCTGTCTCCTGAATGCAGCACTTTAATCATTTATATCATTTACAGTAGGGAGCAAACTACAGCAAAAAAAAAAAAATCCCTTTCAAACTGTGGAGGATGAAAGCCCAGCCCCAAGGAACAAGGGGAAGCACTAAAGCAAGAGATGGGCTGCATTTAGGCATTGTGAGCAGACAGAGTTTTCTTCACTACAAGCGACCTGGATTGTTGCCATGCTTGTGCACTCTCTCCCTCCTCCTCTAGCATGGGAAAGCATTTCAGTCAAGCTTTCAATAAGCCGTGATGCCCAAATGTGGGACACCTAGACAAACTGGAGTTTGTTTCATCCCAGCAAGCCAAGAGATGTGGGTTCAGTGTATTTCTGATGATCCTTGTTAGCCAAATTGCTGCGAATTATGGGGAATTATGATCTTACGCAAGGCAATAGGCGAATAATGGAGTAAGCACCTATGTATACAGGGGTCCCGCTTCTTCCAGACACACCAAAAATAGACGCTGAGACTGATGTCAGTATAAGATGGTTTTGTTTATTGAAGGTATTTCAAACATACAACAACACAAGCACACACACAATTATACAGCATCTAGGAAATATAGATAGAAGAGAATAGCACATTTGCATTAGCAGGGTATTCTGTTGATGCGCAATACTTTACCTGTCCGCAATCAGAAGGAGCGAACCTCAGAAAAAGGAGGGGGGACTATGGGGTGTTGGTGAGGGGGGGATCGTGTCCTGAACCGGCAGAGGCATGAGGAGACTCTGGCTGCGCAACCAGGAATCGGAAGCTTAGGGTGAGGGTAGGAGGGGGTCAGGAGAGAGCGAATGCAAGAGAACGAGCTGGTGCTGGATGCCCTCTTTTATAAGGAGCTTGAGGGGTAGGCTAAGCTTGGCCACCTCTCTTGGCACACCTCCTGCTGGTCCGTCCCCGAAAACATGCTGGCTGGCCCTGGGGTCGAAGGTCTAAGGGGGTGGACAATGTTGGACCTAATGAAAAACTTTTCTGGACAGTGGCACCTGATGGGATTATGACTCATGCGACCAGAGCCATTGTTCCCTAGTTGTCTTATGGCTGTAGTATTGACTAGGTGATGTATTAGGTGGGAGAAGAGAATGTTGCCTACATGCAAGGAAGAGAATTCTTCATGGAATTTGAGTCCCCTGTCTTCTGCCCTGGCATGGCAACTGCCTGGTTTTTCAGTGCTATATATGGCTAGGGAACTGGAACTCTTACCTGCAGTAAGATGGTTGGTAACATACAGGAACCATAGGCACATCATCTCACAGGAAGGCTTCCTTCTTCTGGGCGTATGTCTATAATTGGCATAACTTGGAGTCACCTTACAGTTCAGTCCCTTTTGCACACAACTAGCAAAATTGTTTTTATCACTTATGAGTTCATAAGAGCACCATAGGAGCCTTATAGGGCAACATCCTCATTGGTTTTGGGTGGCCTTGTACCAGTCCTCCTTATCTGTTCTTCATAAACTGGCCTGGCCAAATGTTCTAATAGTCTGGGTCTGTGGAGACCCCCCCCCCCCGAATGTCAAAAATGTGGGGGGATTTCCTCTCAGGAAGTGGCAGGGAGCCAGTTCAATTGCCTGCTAGGTTACATCTATACATATGCTAATGGCCCTGGTAGGAAAATCAACTAAGGAATTTGGTGCTATGAACTCTCCAGGCATTTTCGGGAGATTTCCCAGAATGCCTTCCAGGAGGGTTCCCAGGATGCACCTGTGACCTGGGCGGACCGGGTCAAGAAGGAGAAGGGAGTGATGTAAGGGGGGGTGGAGACACAGGTTTGATAAAAGCTCTTGCTCTGAGGAGGAAAGGTCTCTTGGTACTGATTCTTCGAAGGGAACAGATTTCTGAACGATGGTCAGTCGTGGTGGCCATCTTTTGCTGTCCATGCAGTCTCCCAGGTAATGGAACATGGAGAGGAATCTTGTAACTTTTTAAGATTGTTAGTGCCTACCCTATTTTAACATCAGTTAAGGTTTGTCTAGAAAAGGGAAATAGGATTACATTTATGACCAACTTTCTTTTGAAATCCGTTTGCTGATCTAGTGCTGTGCTTAACAATGCTTGTAAGCATTTTCTTTAAAAAAAGTTTTACTTTGGAGGTTGGATCTCAGTCTCTGTACCATCTGTCTCTGTACCCCCACCGTCTTAGACACACTAGTGCAAGAGGGGGCCCCGGGTTGGGAGGAAAGAAGTCAGTGTGCATGTGGCTATTTCCCCAGGGGAGCCCCAAAGCAGTATTTCGTATCTGCGGTAACCAGTCACTGGGTAGCGGGAGACACCGAGGCCAGGCCTCAGAACTAGGAAGGGGAATTGGGAGTCCTGTTCCTCCCAGTGGGAAATCCCTAAAATGAGCAGGTAGTAGCAGTGAGTATCCTAGCAGAAGGAAGTGGTAAACCCCTCCAGGAGATGGCAACGCCTAGGAATGGGTGGGCAGAGCAGGGCCTGCAAGTCAAAGCAGGCTTGTTCCATCACAGAGTCCGTGCCTTAAAGACATCCTGTTTCCAAAGAGTAATGCTGCTGGTAGTTTTACAGTAAGAGGCTCTGTACAGATGCTTCCCAAAGCATTTCCAGACTTTTGGAGTATTCATATACATTTAGTGAACTCTGTACAAAGTTTGATGCTTCCCATTGTCTTTTGCAGAAATATTTCAGGATTAAACAGGAAACGCATTGAAGTAGAACAGTGTCCCTGCTAGAAGAATAAGTCTGCTTAATTTTAGTGGCACAATTCTTGATCTTGGCCAGAGTATCAGTTGGGGTGGGCAGGGGCTAAATATGATTCCTTGGAGATATCTCAGATCATCTTTATATAGGTAGGAGTTCATGGCTATTAACTGGAGTTATAGGACAGCTGCATTGTCTCTTGTTTTGGAAGCCAAGGTGCACAAATGCATAATAAATTTAAGCATATACCAACAGCACATATATCAGGGAGTAGAAGATTCTGCTAGTGCTCTCTTCTTTCTGGGAGGCTGGGCAGACTGAGAAAACTTTATCTCTGCAGATAGATAGGAATTAAATGTCCAGATTAAGAACCACTCTGATATTTCACTGTCTGATGGTAACTGTGTAGTGGTTGAATTGTGTGTGCCAAGAGAATGGAATTACTTCACATACTCAGAGATTGGTTAGCCAGGTCTATCTTACTGAAACGGAAACCCTGATGCTTTAAGGGGAGGAAACATTTCTTTGTTCTCATTTAAACCTCCTCTATTCTCTTTCTATAGCTTTACAGCTAAGTGTTTTCAAAGTGAAATTCCTTGGTCATATGTTTATGAGTGGGAGAGGTGGTCCGGGACTTGCAGGCACTCAATTAAGTTGATGGGCAATAGATTCAGGACAGCCAAAAGGAAGAACGTCTTCACTGAACAAGTGGTTAAATTACGGAGTTGACTGCCAGTGGATGTAGTGATGGTCACTAGCATAGATGACTTTTAAAAGGGAGTAGGCAGATTCATGGAGGATAGGTTCATCAGTATTAGCCATTGACTAAAGATAGTCTCCAAAGGCAGTACATCTCTAAATACCAGTGCTAGAAGGCAACATCAGGAGAGGGTCTTGTCCTCTATATGGCCTCTTTCTTTTGAACTCTGTGATCTGGGCAGTGATCTTAAGATTCCATAATGCTGGGGAAATCAAGTGCTGGGTTTATAAGTGGATCACAGCTACCACTGATATGTTGTTCATATTAATTGGATTACAACCTCCAGGTGGTGGTTGGAGTTCTCCTGCTGTTACAGCTGATCACCAGGCAACAGAGATAAGTTCATCTGGAGAAAATGGCACCTTTGAAAGATAGACTCTCATCCCCAAACCCTGCGCTTCTCGGGTCCACCCCCAAAATCTCCAGGTATTTCCCAACCTGGAGCCAGCAACCCTACCTTTTGGTGGCCCTCCAGGGCAGATGGTTGACCACAGTGTGAAACAGAATGCTAGGATAGATGGACCACTAGCCTGATCCAGCAGGGTACCTATAATAACTTTTCTTATCTAGCTAGGTGGGCTGCCATCTTTAAAAGAAGCCTTCTTCCTGTGATAATCCTCACTCCACAACTTCCATGCTAGCATGCTTTGAGTTAGACCAGTGTTGAAGGGTAGAGCCCTCTTGAAACTGTCCCATGGCACCTTTATCTGCTTATTTGATTCTGGTTTTCTTGTCAGCTATGCAGAAACCTACGTTATTTCATTTGAGCTATTCTCAGTTTTGCTAAATTGTATCTTGTTGGTATACAATGCAGTATCATATCTTTCCATCCCTCCACCCCAATATAGTTGCACTATACACAGCTCGCTGACTCCTTGTCTCTAAATAAGAACATAAGAGAAGCCAATGTTGGATCAAGCCAATGGCCCATCCAGTCCAACACTCTGTCACACAGTGACCAAAAATACCAGATGCCATCAGGAGGTCCACCAATGAGACCAGGACACTAGAAGCCCTCCCACTGTTGCCCCCCCAAGCACCAAGAATACAGAGCATCACTTGCCCCAGACAGAGAGTTCATATCTATACCTTGTGGCTAATAGCCACTGATGGACCTCGGTTCCATATGTTTATCTAATTGCCTCTTGAAGCCATCCACACTTGTAGCCGCCACCACCTCCTGTGGCAGTGAATTCCATGTGTTAATCACTCTTAGGGTGAAGAAGTACTTCCTTTTATCTGTTCTAACCCAACTGCTCAGCAATTTCATTGAGTGCCCATGAGTTCTTGTATTCTGAGAAAGAGAGAAAAGTACTTTTTTCTCTACCTGCTCTATCCCATGCATAATCTTATAAACATTGATCATGTCACCCCTCAGCCATCGTTTCCCCAAGCTAAAGAGCTCCAAGCGCCTTAACTTTTCTTCATAGGGAAAGTGTTCCAACCCTTTTATCATTCTAGTTGCCCTTTTCTGCACTTTTTCCAATGGTATAATATCCTTTTTGTGGTGTGGTGATCAGAACTGTACACAGTACTCCAAATGAGGTTGCATCATCGATTTATACAAGGGCATTATGATACTGGCTGATTTGTTTTCAGTTCCCTTCCTAATAATACCCAGCATAGCATTGGCCTTTTTTATTGCAATCGCACACTGTCTCGACATTTTCGTTGAGTTATCTGCTATGACTCCAAGATCTCTCTCTTGGTCTGTCTCTGCCAGTTCGGACCCCATCAACCTGTATTTATAGTTAGGATTTTTTGGCTCCAATGTGCATCACTTTGCACTTGGCCACATTGAACCCTATTTGCCACATTGACACCCACTCACCTATCCTCGACAGATCTCTTTGGAGTGCCTCACAGTCCTCCCTAGTTCTCACCACCCTGAACAACTTCATGTAATCTGCAAATTTAGCCACTTAACTGCTTACTCCCAACTCCAGATCATTAATAAACAAATTAAAAAGCATCGGACCCAGTACTGATCCCTGCAGTACCCCACTGCTTACCACCCTCCACTGTGAAAATTGCCCATTTATATTCACTCTCTGTTTCCTATGAATTAGCCAGTTTTTGATCCACAAAAGGACTTGTCCTTTTATCCCGTGACTGTTGAGCTTACTTAGGAGCCTTTGATGAGGAACTTTATTAAAAGCTTTCTGGAAGTCAAGGTAAACAACATTTATTGGGTCCCCCTTGTCCACATGTTTGTTCACTCCCTCAAAGAACACTAACAGGTTAGTGAGACAAGATTTTTCCCTTATAGATCGCATGCTGAATCTGCCTCAATAGTTTTTGTTCATCAATGTGCCTACTAATCCTTTCTTTAATAACAGTTTCCACCAACTTACCCGGTATCGACATCAGACTGACTGGCCTGTAATTTCCCGGATCTCCTCTGGAACCCTTTTTAAAGTCCTCAGGAATGGAGGCAGATTTTAACAAAAGATTACATATTTTTGAGATCCACAAGTTCACATTTGATGTATGCCATCCGGGCCTGGTGATTTATTAGTTTTTAAGTTGTCTATCAGTTGTAGGACCTCCTCTCTGATCACCTCAATCTGACTCAGTTATTGCAACACCCTTCCCGAAATCAGCTGTTCTGGAGAGGGCAAGCACTTCTCATCTTCCACAGTGAAGACAGAGGCAAAAAATGCATTCAGCTTCTCAGCCATTTCCCTATCATCCTTCAGTACTCCTTTTACCCCTTGGTCATCCAAGGGCCCCACTGCCTCCCTGGCTGGTTTCCTGCTTTTAATGTATTTGAAGAAAGTTTTCTTGTTGGTCTTTATGTTTTTTGCTATATGCTCCTCATATTCCCCTTTTGCCTGCCTGATCACAGACTTGCATTTTATTTGCCACAGCCTGTGTTCCCTTTGATCAACCTCACTGAGACTAGCTTTCCACTGCTTAAAGGCATCCTTCTTACTTTTTACAGCTTCCATTACTTTTGTTTGTTAGCCATGCAGGCTTTTTTCTATACCTATTTGTGCCTTTCCTGACCTGCAGTATATATTTTTTCTGAGCTTCTAGGATCGTAGTTTTAAATAGTCTCCAAGCTTCCCCAATGGTTTTGACCCTTTCTACTTTTCCTTTCAGTTTCCTCCTCACATGTCCCCTCGTATCAGAGAAGTTAAAAGTGGTTGTGTCAGTCTTTTTGAAGCAACTCCCTATTTATACAAATGTTGAACTCATGTGTGTGCTAGGAATAGTTAATAACAGTTTCCTCTAGGTCTCTCACTGTGTGTGCGTCATGACTGATATTTCTACCAGAGCATTTCAGACTTCACTAAGTTTCTGCCTGTATTTTTGCCTGACATATGAACAGCAAACCAGTATACCCCAATGGATGCATCTTTCTCTCAGAACTTGTATGATTGTGAGCCAGAACCAGACACTAGGACCTTGTGCTGGCAAGATCCTCTCTTCAATCTGTAAACATCCTATCCTTGCATCTCCTTCTTTTTTAATGCTCACTGAGCACGGGTGTGGATTGGAACAGAGAACAAAGGGATTCAAGTGCTGTGTTTATAAGTGGAACACAACTACCACTGATATGTAGTTCATATTAATGGATTACAGACCCTTCCTCATGTGACTGGCTTCCCTCCTCACCCCAGTATATACAGCTAGCAGTATCCCAGTTTGACAGTTTATCTTGAGCCATTGTAGATACTGTGAGTTGGACCATTGCAGCCAAGACTTATCAAGGCAAGGAGGGAAAGGAATGTAGTTTACTGGGACCTACTATAGGCCTGTTACAATGACATAGTCTGTTTATGACATTTGAGAAATAACGTTTTCTTTCATTATATTTGGGCTTATATGAAAGGGATGGGATCATATGCGTACATGTTGAAAGTTTGTACTGGGCTACAAAGAAATTATGCTTGTGCTTCACATGCCTCAAAGCATATGGCTGATGTGTGAGTTCAAGGGAGAACCGTGGTAGAGGGGGTAGTCTCTGTGGTAAAAAGAATAATATCCATTGCTGAGTGACCTTGCCTTGCCATCCCACTGACTCTCTCAGAGTATGTGCAAAGAGAGGCAGGAACCATGGTACCTTTGCTTCTCTATGTGTCTGTCCACACGGGAGGATTAGGGCCGGGACAGGGACGGAATGGGGGCGGAGCATACGGGCGCGATACCACCGCAACATCTGGGAAGCGTACCGTGTCCGTCCCCGATCCGGCCCTTCCAGCGATGATCCGCACCAAAAAAGAACCACCTACCGAGGTGGTTCTTTTCGAACGGCCGCAGCAACGCTGGCCGTGGGATCACTGGCGCGTTCTTTCGCCGGCGCATTCCCGGCTCCTTGCCAAACTGCGCATGCTCCGACATGCGCAGTTCAGCAGACTCCCGTGCCTTTCTCCCCGTCTCCCCGGCATCTGATCGTGCCGGGGAGCAAATGCACAGCGGCTCAGGGGATCTGTATGATCCCGCCGCTGCGTGCCTATTTATGTGCGGCTTTTTAAAAGCCGCACTTTGGCCGTCCCTTCTTCCCTCGTGTGGCAAGGGCCTACACATGCCTAGTGGGGGAAGGGACAGTGGCTCCTTGGGAGTTTATGACCCAGCAGGCAGGCAGGCAGGGCTCCATGACCCATCCAAGGGCCCCTAACCCATATGGGGGAAAAGACCACTTGACATACAAGGTAGAATATCAGGGTAGGGATGGTCCAGCTAATGCATAATTGCTGTGCTCTCATCAGAACCGTGGGCCTGGTCAGAGAAACTGAGACTATGGGAAGTCATATTGAAACCTAAAATGAAATGTCATAAACACACCGCAGCCAACATAAATACTACCTGCCAGACTTCGCTCTGCCTGCATTATCTTCTTTCTCCCAAGCAGTGACAGCCACTGAATCTTTTTTAGTAAGGCCATTGGCTTCCTCAGATCTATTTGTCTTACTCAGCAACACTAAATGCTTAAGAAGCAATTGGGCTGGTTTAGCAGGAAAATGTTTTTATCTGCAGGTGACTGTTTCATAAATGCAAACATTTAGCTGGGGCAGATTTCAAAGAGATGTGCCTACAGCAGAGGTTCCTCTGACCAGGGAAAAGATTAGGATAATGCTGAAGAGGTCTGTATAAAAATTATAAACATCTTTTAAGACAGAATGTATGCCTCTACTTTGCTTACCACCATCATGTATTTCTGCTGTGATCCTTCAGAAATCATTTTGTTGTTGCAGAACTTTATTGCAAGTTTTAGAAAACTTGCTTATTTGGATAGTGGTCTTATTTGCATAATTCTGGGATTTCTGGGAGGTGTGGGAGAAACATTCATCATACTATGGACTCTGTCTGTGCCAAGATGGCTAAATACTCTGCACAGAGTCCCAGCAAGGAGGGGAAATCTTGTTCATTAAAATAAACAAAGGCTTGCTTGCTTATTTATTTATCTTATTCAGCTTACATCCCACAAGCAGGCTCAGAGTGACTCACAACAAGATAACAATAAATAGTAAATTCATTAAAACATTAACAATTCCATCTAGATAAAATTACTTCGAACCGGTCTGTAATGGCAGCTTAATAGTTTCTAACTACAGTGCCTGCTGTGACTATGTCAGGGAGGGCACATTCCTTTCAGTGATTGGCAGGCGCTAGGCAGTGCCTTAGGGCAAATGAGGTAGATAGAACAGATTTATCTGATTGATTAGACTGAGCAGGGAAGTCTGGTGTAATCTGGACATCCGCTTCTTCAGCCAAAGGCCTGGCAGAACAGCTCTGTTTTTGCAGGCCCTGTGGAAATGTGATAAATTCCACAGGGCCTTGATTGCAACTGGAAGCATGTTCCACCAGGCAGGGGCCAGGGCTGAAAAGGCCCTGGCCCTGGTTGAGGCAAGGCAGATGTCCTTCAGGCCAGGGTCTGCTAAATGATGCTGTTCAGAAGAGCGCAGGGGTCTTCGGGGCACATACGGGGAGAGACAGTCCCGTAGGTATGCTGCTCCCCAGTCGCACAGGGCTTTAAAGGTTAACACCATAACCTTGAATCTGATCTGGTACGCAACTGGCAACCAATGCAGCTGGCGCAGCACTGGCTGAATGTGCGTCCACATAGACCTCTAGGACCATAGGGTCTGGAGATGGCTCCAGTCTCACCACTTGAAGCAGTCTCACCACTTGAATTGTATTGGTCTTCTACCAGGGAGTCAGTATCTTACATTCAGATGGGTTTTGCACTGTGTTTAGTTCACCCCTTTATAGCTAATTGTGCCAAGATATCCTTTGTGAAGCTGGTGTCCAAAGCAACCCACTAAATGTAACAAACATTTTTGAGCAAGCTGGTTCATGTCAAGCCCAATCATATGCATATTCTTTCGGAGCGGAGCATTTTCTCTCTAATGGGGGGAGAAGGAAGAGGAGTGTGCCAATATGCAATTCTTTGTGTGAGTTTTCTGTCTGAGATATGCATGTGGAAGGAAAAGTACATGTGCTCAGGTAGGCCTAGGACTGTGCATGTTTTAATTTATAGCACCGCTACATAGTATGCGGGCTGCACATAGCCCGGTAGAGCCATGTTTTGCAGCCCATAATCCCTTCGCATGAGGCTGAGAGGGGAGACAGCTTTCCCCAAAGAACCCTCTTGACATATCCCAAGCAGGGATGAATTCAGAAGTTTTGGGGGGTAGGGAAAACACTGACTCTCGGCCCAAAGAACATTTGAAAGGCAGCGTTTGGCCTTTCTGCGTGGCCTTATGAAGCCAGCCAATGTCAAGGGTGGTCCTATCCCTGATCTATAGCCTTGCCGTTATCAGTTCCTTACAATAAGCTATCTCTTAAAATTCTGTTTCTCCATTTTCTTTCCTGCCCCCCAAATCAGTGGAGGTTTAAGGACTCTATTGACCACGTAAGTACTGTATGTGAGTGTGTTCACTTGGATCACAAGGGTCTGAGAATCATTTTGTGAAATCTGTATGCATAGTGCTGTCAAAACATCCCTGTCAGTCCTCAAATGGTTTTGGGGAGTTGCTCTGTGGAGCTTCCACCAGCAGCAAATCCTTAGCAAATTGGCATTTAGATTGCTGCTAAATGCAGAAAAGCAATTGACATTTTCCATAATCTGTATTTCCAGCTTGTTGCGATGCAATTTCAGGCAGATGCGGGGGGAGCAGCCCACTCTCTGCAGTCCTTGGCCCAGCTTGTTACATGGCAGAGTCAAATCTATAATCTTTAAACCTCATTGATCCCGGTCATGAAAAATACCCTGTTCTCTCAGCTGTGACCTTTGGTTGAAACAGAAGCTGTAATAAGAAAACAGTCACATTCAAACAGTTAAATTCAATTTTTTCCAAGTAATTTCAAAATATAAATTTGAAGGAACAAGCTTGAGAATTACCCTTGAGGAGAGAGTGATTCAATTACATGCCCTGCTGTGGCTTCCCTTCTCTTCCAGGCAGAAGGATTTGCTTGGGGGGGGGCTGTTGTAATGACAGCCCTATGACTATTTGGTATGGCATTTCTCCGATTCCCAAGTCCATCTTCTCTCTTCCCTTTGTGTTCTTACTCCCTATCTTGCTTTCACTCAGTGGCATGCTCTTCCCCTGTGTGAGAATTTCTTGGTTGTGTGGGCTGTGGTGATAAGTGCATCTTTTGGGGGATGTTCATAGCCTGTTGTTTTGTGTGTTTGAGTACCTCCTTCCATATCAGTTTGCCATTGATAGATTTTGCTCACTCACACAAACTCCGGGGAGTCTTACTTACTCTGTGATTTTGGTGTTATTCTGATGGGTGCTTATTAATCTGACTGGTTAATTTGGGTGTGCAAATGAAAACATAATTCAGATTATGGGGGAGGGGTCCATGTCTTTCCAAGGTTACTAAATTGCTGATTCACAGTTGTAATTTTTTGAACTGAGAGATTTATAATAATTCCCAGACATAAGAGAGTGTCCCATGCTTTGAAAAACCCAGGTCTTGAAGAAATTCTGCTCAATCTGTCATTAACTGAATAGATTTTGTATCAGCTTTGCTTTATATTGCATTTTGCTTTCCTCATAGTAATAGTGATTCCTGCCAGTGATTTTCTTAGTGCACATAATTAATAGTGGGAATTGTGCTAGAAACTGCCTTCAAACCATACTGGCTACATCAAATCCTGTATGAGAATGCAGTTTTGCCAATAAAATGGAGAAAGCATAAGTTTTAGGGGATATGCCTCAGTTAGCTTTTTGAAGGCCAAGTCCATTTCACTAAACAATCAGAAGACTCAAAAACTAATTTTGCTATTACTTGTCCTTTCTGTCATGGTTTGGCTTTCATGCTGTGGACTTTGAAATGAAACAGGACAAGTGTTGCCTATCATGGTCTTTGCCCTTGATAAGGAGCACCCGCCTATTCATTGGACTTTGTTTTCTATAGAGAAACATGCATGCCCTCTGCCATTCCTAGAGTGTGTTCCTGATTGTCTCTGGTATGATAATTTCTTTTTAACAAGCCATACTCTCTTGAATAGCTTGGCTTACATGTGTTTCACACTGGCAAATTTTCCAGCTGTGTTGCTACCCATTCCAGTGTCTTATGTCGGCAAGGTTATGCTTAGTTGGTGGTATCTGTTCCATTCTAGTTTAGTTCATCTGTCTTGTTAATTGTGGAAGTGCTGGTATTGCCTTGTTACTGGGGAAACACTAGATTCATGGGAAACTTTTTTTTCCTGTTTCACCTGTGTAATCATGAGATACATGGCAGCACAGTGAACTGAGCCAGGTAGACTGTTTGCTTCATGCCTTGATTGGACTGCAGGTCCTCCCTTCCAGATGTTGCAAATATAAGCTTGAAGGCAGCTGGTTATTTTTTTATCCCAATTTTCAAACAAAAATTGTTCTCAAGCAGCTTACAGTAATTTAAATTCTATATGCAATGCTGCTGGCAGGCACAATACATAACAGAAAATAAGATCCATCATGAAAATATACACAAGGGATGGGGCATGGAGGAGAAAGATCAAGGAGGAAGATTGGTTTGACAATGCCAGATCAAAGAGCCATTTATATCCAGTTGGGAGGACTAGGCTGATCATCACTTGATGTAGTTCTTGCTGGGATGAAGAAGGTGCAACTTCCCAGCAATCCTTGGTCTTGCCACCAGTGACAAGTTTAGTTTGTGAGGGAGTTGTCTTTCCTTCCTCCTGATTTGCTATATTTGTTGGGCCCAGGTTTTTTCCATTTCTTGATTGTATGCTGGACAGCCTGTCTGGTGTTCCGAACAGAAGTCTCAACCGCTATTGGTACTTTGCAGTAAAATTTGAAATTGCGGAGTTGCAGAGAGTTCATTCCAGAAACGCTATTATACCTTTTTCAGCTTCTGACTGCAATACAAGAAGAAGGTTGTGCCTTCATTTGCATTATCTAGTGGTATATTCTGGCAAAACAGAGAAAAGTAGCCTATAGTCAAAAGCACCTTGGCCTACTTGTCTGATGCCAGAAAGCCTTGTTTTCTCAAAATATGACACCAACTGGACTGTCTCAAGGGAGCTGTTGTGCATTTTCCTGTGTTAAAAGGTACTTTCAGTTTTGCTTGGAGATGGTACACTGGAATTCAAAGTAATCTCTGAAACAGATTTAGCACAACTTCGGAACCACTATTTTGTCCGTGTATATTTTGAAATGGAATGGATTAAGCAAAGATAGTGTAGAGTCTGAAACGCTTCCGTACCCACCTCATCTTGCTATATCCAGAGCTAAAGGTTATTATTTCTCACAGGAAACGATCATAGGAGGCCTTTTACCTGAAACCACCTATTCTGTCACCATCGCAGCCTACACCACTAAAGGAGATGGGGCCCGCAGCAAGTCCAAACCGGTTACTACAACTGGAGCAGGTGAGCCCTGTGTACAATGGCTGTATTTGTTGATGCAGCAGAGGGCTTGTGAGCTGACAGAGATTTTAACCAGTGAGATCAAAGATCTCGTTCTTTGACCTCATTCTTTATTGTACAGATAATTTGCAGATGGTGGAGAAAGCAGGTGGACTACACTATAAAGGGGAGAACCCTGAGAGTCTGTATGGTTATGCTGGTTTGAGTGTCAGACTAGGATGCAGACGAATCTCGACTCAGCCATGAATCTCATTGCATGACTCTGAAGAGGAGCACTGAGGAAATTTCCTCTCTCTAAAGATCATTTCATACTCTTGTTTTCCTGGATGGAGAAAATTTCCATGTAATCCCACATTCTATCTTTCTTTAGTACCCCATTATGATAAATATGTATTGTCCTACATGGGAGGCAGTCTCCTTGGATAGACATTGTAATGGGTAAAAAAAATTGCTGTTCTGCCAGCGGTCAAGAGAAAGGCCAGTAGCTAACTCTGGCATGCCTGAAGCACAGTCTGCTTTCATTCCTGTCCCTCAGCAAATTCCTGGTGCATCAGATGCCCCATTTGATTAGTGGCATGTACGTATAATGTGGAGATAGATTCAGATGGGTAGCTGTGTTGGTCTGAAGCAGCAGAACTTTGTTGGTCTTAAAGGTGCCGCTGGACTCAAACTTTGTACAGTATGGAGCCAGCGTAGAGGAGTAGACAGGGTGTGAGACAAGGATCTGGGAGACCGGAGGTGAAATCCCTACTCTGCCATGGGTGACATTGGAGGAGAGGAGAATAATGTAAGATACTTTGGGTATACTTTGAGAAAGGTGGGTTGTAAATGAAGTAAATATTATTGAACAACAGAGTGTTTTAATTTCATCTGTAGAAGTATAGAGAACAGGGGGAAATGTATGTGAAAAACACTCCTTCCTCACTCTGAGCGCTTACCAAAACAAGAGGCAGCAAGCAGATAGGGAAAGGACCCCCAAAGACAGAAAGAGGTTCAAATTTATTAGTTTAAGAAGCAGAGGGATTCACCTAGGGCTACCCATCTTGTTTGGGATTTGGAGCTGCAGTCTTCTCTTAACACTGCTTGCCAAAGAGGACAATAACCACCTTCAGCCAATTTGGTGGTTAAGTGCACGGACTCTAATCTGGGAGAACTGGGTTTGATTCCCCACTCCTCCACTTGCACCTGGCTGGATGGCCTTGGGCAAGCCATAGTTCTGACACAGCTGTTCTTGAAAAAGAGCAGTTTCTGTCAAAACTCTCTCAGCTCCACCTACCTCACAGGGTGTCTGTTGTGGGGAGGGGAAGGGAAAGGAGTTTGTAAGCCGCTCTGAGACTCCTTCGGGTAGTGAAGGGCGGGGTATAAATCCAATCGCTTCTCCTCTTCTCCTTCCTGTAGTTAGATAGCAGAGATATCTGTAGATATCCTTCCTGTAGTTAGATAGCATAATCGGATACATCAGGTTCTCTCATGTTGTTTTGAAAGCTCTCTGGATTTTCAAAGTGTGTTAATGAAGCTCTTGCATCTGGCTGGCTCCATACAGTATATAGGTTTGGATTTTGCTTTCTTGCATATAAACCCTGAAGCTGCAAACATTTTGGATCAAATTATGGCCCACCTTACTTTGGGGTCTGCCAAATTCCAGCAGGACTGGTTCTCTTGAGTCACGTCTCCTGGCAGATAAAGTATCCAAAAGATTGCCCCAGGAAAATCAGTGTCTTGCTAGAGACTCGGAACAGGTATTTGGGGAACATGTGTACTGCTTCTTCCCACATGGAAGTAGCTGACTCAGTATAATCCCAGTCTTGCATGTACTGATTGTGCCACTTTGCCAGCAATCTGAGTAAACTGCAGATTAATCAGAGGGTCGTATCATTTTTCCTTAGAAACTTGTTTCTGGGGCTTATCTTCCTGTCTTACCTGTTGCTGCTGCCATTGGAGTTAACCATGTGAGCTCCTTCTCTTTTTGTCATCTCACTTTCATCTTCCTTGCAATGACATATGCTCTGTTTGCTGTTACTCCACAACTTCCTGGTAAACAGGTGAACATGTTAGGACCTCCCTATCCCCATGGCATTCACAAAATAGCTTCAGCACCAAATGTATTCAGCCCACACCCACAGTGCCAGTTTGCTATTGTGAAATGGCCCTGAGTGCTACGATCCAGTGCAGAGGTGCTATGATCCTAAGCAGTTATCTTGGCACTTTGCTGATTCTGAGTGATGACACCATTGATAGATTTACATGTCAGCCTCACCTGATTTGGAGCAAGGCTGTGTCTCTATTATGGGTGGAACTGAGGCATGAAACCATCCATTTTGTACAGCAGGTGTTAAGCTTTGAAGGGAGCAGCCCTTAATTTGTGCTACATGCATAAGATTTGGAATCCTGTTGCTGCTTAGCCATCACATCAACATTCTTAGCAGGAACCAGTTCATCAGCTCAAACACAGCACATTTTGATTGCAAACAGCATGGCACGCGCTCTCAACAGCTTGCACAGGTGGTGAAATTATAAAGATTGCTACAGAAATTGCCTGCATCAAACTAACTGAGATTCCAGATTTGAGCCTGAGCATCTCTGCAGCACCTTATGATTGGTAGCAAATTTCCCTGTGGCCTATCACCTTCTTCATCACTGGCCAAATGGTTAAAGCTAGCTTTGTTTTCAGCAAAAGCCAGGGTTGAAGGAGTGGTGGGGTAAATACACAGATAGGAGAGACAACTACAAGGAAGTTTTAAAGATAGTTTACAACAGGGTGTTGGTTTTCATTGCACTGGTGGGAATTACTGGATTTGGGTTTATTTATAAAAGATTCAGAGCAGCTAACAGCTAATTGCTTATTTCATTCACTTCGGGGTTTGGTTCCTTCTTAACCACTGTATATCTCCTATTAATGTGCAACATTTAGTAGGTCTACAAATTCTGTAGTTCTGCTTCCGTAAAATGTCTGCAGAATCTTGTCATCAGACATGGACTGTCAATCACTACTACTTAAACATTTATCTTAATCTTTTGTTACTCTCCGTCTTACAAACCTATTGCTCCCACCACAGGACTTTCAGCCAAAATGTCCGGATTCCATAATCGGATACATCAGGTTCTGCAGCCAGAGCTATATTAATACTGTCGTTTCCACTGTGAAATTTAGAATTCTTATGCAGGATTTAATTGTTTATATATAAGGAGCTAGAAAAGAAAAGGGCCAAATTCATTGTATTCAATAATAATAATATTTCTTCCCAGGCCAAAAAACTTTATGCTGCAGATAGCAGGTTGTGGTTTTGGATTCTGCCCATGTAAAAGCAACCTCCCTTCCTGTAAAAAGTTAGCAAGTCAGAGAGAAGGAGTCTAGTCCGCATTCTCTTCCATATGCTACTTTTGTGTGTGTTGAGAATGTTCTGTGGAGGACCATTCAAACCAAGACTCTCCCATCAGCAGTGGGAAGCAATACAGTGCAGGATGAGTGTGTTCAGCTCTCATGTTGCCTGTGTTAGTGACTCCCATAGCCAAAAAGCCAGAGCTTACTTTCTTTCCAGTCCATAGCATGTCACCCTGTTTCTGTCCCAAAGTCCCAGGCAAACCTACCATGATGATCAGCACCACATCCATGAATACAGCCCTGATCAATTGGCACCCCCCCAAAGAGATGGTCGGAGAGCTCCTAGGCTATGTGCTGCGATACAAACGTGCTGATGAGGAGGAGATGAAAGTCATTGCCTTTGAGAAGAGTGACGATCACTACACCGTGACCAACCTTTACAAGGGAGCTACCTACATCTTCAGGTTGGCTGCTAAGAACAGAGCTGGTGCTGGGGAAGAGTTTGAGA
The DNA here is from genome assembly GCF_001447785.1 of Gekko japonicus. Lineage (NCBI taxonomy): Eukaryota > Metazoa > Chordata > Lepidosauria > Squamata > Gekkonidae > Gekko > Gekko japonicus. Next base: position 654,925 of record NW_015165259.1, read on the forward strand.
AGGAAATCACCACCCCAGAGGAGGTGCCAAGTGGATTTCCCCAGAACTTGCATGTGGTGGGACTGACCACCACTACAACTAAAGTGACTTGGAACCCTCCACTTGTGTCTGAGAGAAATGGAAAAATTACAAACTATACTGTTGTGTACAGGGACATTAACAGTCAACAGAATTTGACCAACGTTACTAAGGAGATGAGCATCACACTGACCAACCTCAAACCTGACACAACTTATGACATCAAAGTTAGAGCCCACACTAGCAAAGGAGCCGGGCCCCTCAGCCCCAGCATTCAGTCTAGGACAATGCCTGTGGAACAAGGTAAGTTCCTTTGACTATGATTAGATACTTGAGCCCCTAGTCTGGAAAGTGTGTCAGAGATGGCCTAGTGAGTCTTCTCACTGGGTGTATAATGTTGGGAGAAGGTGGCATAGTTGCTTTGTTTCCCTCTCCTGCACGTAAGATGCTTGGCACATTGACTTCAATGTGGACTTTGCTGCTTGGAAGAACCAGTGCCTGGTGTTTACTACTTTTTGATCATGATGAAGGGCCAAAGGGGAAAATGGAAGGTGATAGTTTGGTTTTAACCTCCCTTCTGTGTAACCAAAGTAGGCATTGCAGCTGAGAAAATGGTTGAAAAGCTGAGGAGTTCTCGTCATATGAAAGGGCTTATTGTATATAACTTAAATTATCAACCTGTGCTGCTACTAAGAAGGGTGGAGTGTCAGGGATTGTACTGGTCCATGTTTTTCCCCGTGGAGGCCACTCAAAAGGATTGTTTCTAATTGCAGTGTTTGCAAAGAACTTCCGTGTCAGTGCTGTGATGAAATCATCAGTGCTACTTAGCTGGGAGGTGCCAGACTCTTACAAATCTGCAGTTCCTTTCCAGGTAAGGGAGTGTTGCTGTCTTGATTAAAGGTCTTATTTAAGTGCATTAACTGCACTTAATCAACAATGACTGTAAATAACCAGAAAAGAGCCCATCTCAAGGGGCCCTCAGACAAGGGGTGTTGCTGTCACCAGTCCACGTTTTGTTTAAGGAATCCCCTAATTAGGTGAGCAACCCCAGAAATATATCAGAGGTTTGAAATCAGAATCTGAAAAACCTAGACATCTCCTTGAAGTCTTTGCAGTACAGTACTTTGCCCTTCTCTTATCCTCTCCCTGTATTTTAGGTCACCATAGAAGGAATGGGCAAAAATGTGGTTTGGTTTGTAGTTTGTAGCTGAACCACGAACCCACATGAACTGGGAGGTTGGTTCACAAACTGATCTGGTTTGTATTGGTTCATGAGCCATTTGAATTTAAACCCCTGCTTTCTGTTCTTGGCTTTTCATGGGGAGCAGGAAGCAGGCATTTTAATGGTTACCAGCCTTTCACAAACCACCATGAACTACACCAGAATTTATGGAAGTTCATGGCAGTTCTTCAGTTCACAAACATCACTTCATGAACCACAAAACAGCCAAAATCCATGATGATCTTTAGTTCGTTAGCCAGTTCATGCCCATCCCTACACCGTAGTATAATAAATCAGCATTTAGTCAGTCTTCTAGGAATGGATCCCAAACTCGTGAATTCCCAAACATTTTGGTCCTCTTACTGATGACAAAAAGAACTCTAGGTTCCTTTAAACTTTACCACATGTGACATGGGATCTGCTTTTCTGTGGGCATCTTCATCATGGCAGCATGCTGATTCTGTGAGTGGGATAGGCACACAGTAGCTTCTACCCATACCCATAAAGGTCATTTAAACGTTATCCTAGACACATGGGGATAACTTACAAAAAAGGGGGCTCCCATGCAGCTAAGCTGACTTTTAAAGAGTTTCTTAGATCAGGCTACAAGTAGGAACCAGAACCCTTGAATTGCCAGGAAACCCTCTTAAGCCTTTGTTCAGACCATGAAATACTTCAGAGATTGCCAGGAAACCCTCTTAAGCCTTTGTGCAGACCATGAAATACTTCAGTCTTGGTTACTGTTACAGTAGAGGAAAGAGACCTTTATGCCACAACAGGTCACTATAATATGCAGGTGTACTGTAGGCACAGGTAAGCACTCTTGGCAGTAACAGAATTGTGTGATGGGGAATTTGATAATAATTAGTTTGTTGGCTCTTTCCTAGTGCTATGTAGTCAGACTTTGAATGAGTCATCAAGGCTGGTACATGGTTTCATATGGTTGCCACATTTGGGCTGCTGACATGAGCGGAGAGTTGACAGCAGTTACTGCTGGGGGCTGGCCAGGGTAAGGCACAGGAGCAGATGGTGTGAGTGACTTGCTAGCCGAGGAGCAGCCAGGAGCAGCCGTGCAAAGGGGTGTAAATGAGCTTTCTTCTTCCTGTTGACAATCTAGATGTCCAAGCCACTCACAAACAGCAACAGAGTGAATAGCAGGCCCAGTGGCAGCTGTGATCTTCAGAAACAGGAACTTTACAAACAGGGCCCTTCCCCTCCTCCCCCTGCAACTTCACCCCACCTCCCCAGCTGCTTAATTCAAGTATGCAGAATGCCAGGCCAAGCCTAATAATCTAACAAGCACCACTGATAAATCTCCATGGGAACAATTAGCATTATCTACACTTGATAAACAGTCTCGCACTAAATCTACATCCCAAAGGGTGTCATCTTTCTCTTTAGCAGATTTAATTAAAGCAGATATTGTTCTGATTTGTGAATATGGAGGTGCAGGCTAAATCTCATGGTATTTATACTGGGGTTGAACTGAGACCTCTGAAAATTCCTTGCTAAAAATCAATAATGAGGCTTTCAGTTCTCCTCAGGGAGCAGTCACTGTTTCATCTGGTTCAGGAGATAAACTCCTTGCAAAGAGACGGCTGGTCTGTGAGGCGATGTTATGGTGAGATTTTTGTCACAGTCACAACCTGACACTGTCTACTGATCATATAAGGCTGATTTCCTGTGTATTTTTGATCCTTAAAAAGTACGTTCTTGAGCATACCTTTGCTGGTGGCAGGGAGTGGGGTGAGCTGTAGAAATTTTCATGAGTGAATTGGTAGTCCTGGCCTCCATCCCCATGGTCCTAGACCTTGGTTGGTTTTCACTTAACAGATGGGTTTTGGCCAGGTTCCCTCTAAGCTGAGTTACTGTGAGCTAGCTCACAATTTTTTAGCCTCCAGCTCACACATTTTTGTCTTAGCTCAGGAAGGATGGCTCCAGAGCAAACTAATCCATGTAGCCAAATTGCTCGCTCACAACTTTAATGCCAGTAGCTCACAAAGTAGAATTTTTGCTCACAAGACTCCCCAGCTTAGAGGGAATATTGGTTTTGACTGCTCTAATACACTAGCTATAGCTAAAGCTAGATCCTGGCAAGTGAGGCAGAGCCAGCTAACTCTCCCCTAGAGAAGCCTAATCTCCCTCTCTCTCTCTCTCTCTCTCTCTCTCTCTCTCTCTCTCTCTCTCTCTCTACTTCTAGATAGGTGGCATGAGCCTGAACCAGCCAAGGGAAGAGGGGGACCCTTTCCCTATATTTGCAGAATAAGTTTCCTTTGACCAGGAGAGCTGTGAAACAACAAGGGGAAGGCAGAACCAATTGGGATTGGGATGTCACCAGTATGCAGATGACACCCAGCTCTATCTGTTGTTGGGTGGTCAGTCTGACTCCAGACCGGAAGATCTGGACCAGGCGTTACAAGCTGTGGCTGGTTGGCTTAGGCTGAGCCAGCTAAAATAAAATCTGACAAAGATGGAGGTCCTGTGCCTGAGCCGAGGCAGTCTGAGGGTAGGGATCCCACTCCCGACCTTCGATGGGGCTCCAGTGGTGCCAGCGCCAGAGGTTAGGAGTCTGGGAGTGGTCCTAGATGCTTCCTTAACAATGGAGGCCCAGGTAGCAGCCACTGCCAAATCGGCCTTTTATCACCTTCAGCTGATCAGGCAGCTAGCTCCCTTCCTCGAACACAATGACTTGGCAACAGTGATCCATGCTATGGTCACCTCGAGACTGGACTACTGTAATGTCCTTTACATGGGGCTGCCCTTGTCTCAAATCTGGAAGCTGCAGCTGGTGCAAAATGCCGTGGCCAGACCAGGGCCCTGCGGGATCTTTTGCAGTTCTGCAGGGCCTGTAAAACGGAGCTCTTCCACCAGGCCTTTGGAGCTGCTGCCATTGTTAACAACTGACAGCCTAAGGCAAGAGAGCCCTGTCCCTCCCTGGGACCCTGACGATAGCCTGAGCTAGCCACCTGAAATGGTCTAAGGAGATCAAGATGCCGACTGCAAGAAGAGGAAACAACTGCTGTGTAATTAGTAATAGTAGCATTTCATTGTTCTCCTTGTTGCTGTGTTATGCCAATAAAGGTTTATGCAAGAATATTAGCCCTTTATTATGTGTTAGGATTAATTGCTTTTAGGATTGTTAAATGTTTTAACTAATGTTGTCTAACTTATATTTTATGTATTTTGTAAATGTTACGTTGTTTTTTGTAAGCCGCCCTGAGCCGGCCTTGGTTGGAAGGGCAGGGTAGAAATGTAATAAATCAAATTAAATCATATCAATTGACATTTAGAACTTAAGTCCAAACTACATACTATGCTTTGTAATAGGTTGGTTCCCCAGACACAACTCACTTTCCCTGCAGCCACACAGCAGCTATAGAGAATGGAATTTTAAAGGTCCACTGAGGCCCAATTCTGCTTGAAAGTGGTGGGGAACCCAGATCTGACTCACTAGAAAAAATAATGTGTAGTTTGGCCCCAGGAGGGAAGGCAGCATGGTATAGCCCTATCTGGTCAGATCTTGGAAGCTAAGCAGGGTTGCTACTTGGAAGGGAGACCTCCAAGAAAGACCGTGGCAACCATCTCTGCTTCTCACTTGCCTTAAAAGCCCCTTGCTGGGGTTGCCATAAGTCAGCCTCAACTTTACAGCACTTCACACACACACACACACACACACACACACACACACAAACACACGCAGAGAGAGAGTTTGGCTCCCAGCTGTGTCTTCCCACAGGCACTGGAAACTTCCCATTTGAACCAGCCATAAATTGGGTGCAATATGTCATTTAAAACTTACAATTATTAGATGTAGTTACAAAGAGAGAGATTTCATTATTAGTGGGGGAAGAAATAGCATAGTTGCTTCTTAACAATTAAGCATGGGGTTCGAAAGCAAGAAGTTGCAAGTAGATAAATAGGTACCACTTCAGTGGGAAGGTAACAGCGTTCCCTGCACCTTGGTGTTTAGTCATGCAGGCCACATGTCTTTGGACAGCTCTGGCTCTTCGGCTTTGGAACGGAGATGAGCACCGCAACCCTAGAGTCGGATTCAACTGGCTTTCGAGCAAGGGAACCTTTACCTTTAAAGTAATCACAACTTTTAAAAACAATCATAAATTTCAAAGTCAAATGTAATTCTTCAGACCCAGTGTTAGGGGTTCTCATGTGGAACTGAAGCTCTACCTCACTGGGTATACTTCATAGGCTTGGTAATAACCATGAGAACTTCAGTTTGTCAACCAGCCTCCTTCTTGAAGATTTTGTAACTGAAAGCTGAGGATTCTAAAAGCTGAGCAGGAGAGTATCCTTAAAATAAATATAATGGCACAGCAGCGAAGTCTGATTCTGTTGCTATCCTGAAAAATGGCAAATCAAATGTGAATTCTTTTTTTCAGTTCTACACAAACCAGCAAGGATACCTAAATGAGTTGCACCCTCAGAACATCTAGTTTTCCTTCCTTGAAGACTTCCCTATTTCATAAATAAATAATAGCCTGTTCCTAGTTTCTTGTGGGTCTCCACTTGTAAATAAATAATAGCTTGTTACTAGAGAGGCTGAGTTGTAGAAACATGTACAGTGAATTGGAGGGAGGGGAGCAGAGGCTGCATTCTAACAGGTATACATCTACATCTGGTAGCTAGCACAGATTTGGGCTCTGCAGGTGTGCAAGCAGGGGGGGCAATGTTCTATCATGGTACAGATTTGGGCTCTGCAGGTGTGCAAGCGAGAGGGGGGGCAATGTTCTATCATGATGAGAGAGGAAGCCTAGGATCTAACCAGATGTGATGGAGGCCAGTACTCCTCTAAGTTTTCCTAGCAAGGGAAACAGTGGTTTTCTGGGGATGTTTTACAGAGAGAGCATTCTAGCAGTTGCTGTAAACAGGAATACATGCTTCTGCCTGGCTCCTCCATTATCCTCCTGGGAACGCCAAGAGCCAGCACGTGTCTCATTGCCTGCATAAGGTTGTACCAGCATCACAGAGTTGCATCCTCAGGTTCTGCTTCGAGAGTTAGGTCTGAAGGCTGGAGCTGCTGAATATCTTAATATTGGTCTATTGTGACTTGGACAGTACATCAAACTCTTATGTTCACACTTATGAATAGATCAGCTTCTTTGGTGCTTCTCACAGTGAGAGGACTGGGGAAAAGACTTTCAAAGTCCAGAGGAGATGTTTTGGAATGGGACAATTTAGCCCCTTTCTGTGAGGAAGTCTACTACTTTGGACTGTGGTAATATATTTCCTCTTTTTTCAGATTCTGTACAATGCCCAGACTGTAGAAGTGGATGGCCTCTCCATGAAGAAGCTGATTAATGACCTGCAGCCAGACACAAATTACTCTTTTGTGCTCACAAACCGTGGAAGCAGCGCAGGAGGTCTGCAGCACCGGGTCTTCATCCGGACAGCGCCTGATGTCCTGCAGAGCAAGCCCATTGCTACACACAAATACATCAGTAATGGGCAGTTCACACTCACACTCCCCAAAGTACAGACTTCCGTGCCTGTCAGGTACATTCTCCCCACTTCTGTGATTCTCCTGACATACCCAAGATAACTGGCCTTTATTTTTTTTGGTATCTGAAGAAGTGAGCAGTGACTCACGAAAGCTCATACCCTGCCACATATTTTGTTAGTCTTTAAGGTGCCACTGCTCTTTTCTACTGGCTTTTATTATGTTCTGCCAAGGGAGAACAGCTAGATGAGCTACTAGGGTCTCTTATGCTTTTCTGTTGAGTGGGGGTGTGGTCTTCAGGATTCTTGCACAGTTGAAGAAGATGGTATCATGAAATCTGTGTCAGATTGCTCAGAACTATGATAGATGAGAACTCACATTCAAAGTAAGGCAAATACATCTCAGCAAAGGGTTTTCAACAACAGGAAACTGAGATGGATCGAGAGAGTCTTCTTTTGTCTGTTGTTGGGCTCACTTCTCCCCTTTTGCTCCCCAGGTGGTACTACATTGTAGTTGTGCCAATAGACCATTCAAGCAGCATCCTTGCCTCAAAGTGGAGGAACCCAGATGGAATGGAACTGGACCAGGTAGGAGGAAGACGAAACCTACAAGTTTCAACACATCCTTCCACCTGTTTTGAGGAGAACAGGCATTCAAGCAACTGGCTCCCACACGTGAATATATGAAGACTAGAGGAGGCAATGTTAGGCAATCCCCTGCCTGTGTTGGACTGCTGTGCTTGGTGGTGCCATCACCAGTCCTCCAGGAAGCTCCATGGTCCTCAAAGATATGGGATCTCCCTGCTGTCTTCCAGCCAGCCCACAAAAGCTGCTGCACTCTGTCCAGCTTAGTTCAGAGGGGTCATTAGAGTATGACTCTGAGGGTATGTTGCATCTATAGACCTTGCTCCCAATACCATTTTCCTGTGTCTTGTTTGCAACATTCCTGCAAAGCAAGTTGTAGAAACTGGTTTCTTGGAAGCCTAAACACAACATTCTGTGTGTTTCCTCTGAATAGTGAGGATTTAGAGAACTGGTCAAATGGGAAGCAGACAGGAACCTCACTCAAACTGGGGTCACAAGCCGGCAATCCCCCTACCTGGAACAAAGGTGTGGCTCTGTGCAGCCTCCATCCTTCTGATGTTCCATGTCTGCCATTCTGTGTTTTTGTATGAAATTTATTTCATGCCTCCTCCTTCATTTTAAATTAAAATTTCTGTTCAGAATCTAGCATTCATTTTTATTCATTAGAAAAATATCTTTAAACATCTGGGAGCCTTTCTGAGCAGTATAATTTCTCTGTGTTTGTATCTGTTTTCTTGAATGTATGGATCACTTTGAAATTTGACATTTTTCCTCTGAATGTCCCGTGAAATATCTTATCACTCTGAGTGATTTACACAAGTCTTATTGCAGAATAACGAGGGATTCAAGGGGGAAGTTCCTGACAGTGCCCAGTCTCAAGCGATCACTCGTATTCATGCAGACTGCGGCAAGGGAGGGGGATCAAAGCCTGCTGCACCCTCACTTGCCTCTGACGATTCCAGTTCCTGGGTATCCCAAGGAACATACATGGATTCCCTGACCAGGACTTTAATTGTGTCCTTAAAGCTAGCTTGAAGAGCTACATGGCTGTCCCTAATCCATTCTCCAAGAGCCAGTAAACTTTTTAACATTTTTGTGGCAATGCTGAGGGCGAAAAACTTTATGTATAATGGCTTGTAAGGTCTACAAGTAGAGTAGAACCCATGATGTGGGACTATCCTGCTTCCTCTGCCCACTAAGCTCCTGAAGTTTTGTTTCTTGGGGTTAGGAGAAGAACAAAGGAGGCAACGCGTGGTTCTTCAATAGTAGAGCAAAATGAGCAGAGATCACCTCCTCCCTCTAAGAACAAATGTGCCCTTCTATTGTTGGAAACAGGTGGTAGGATGATGGCCAATATTTTCTACCAATTTTATAAATATTATCTAATAAAACATGTTTACAATTAAAAAAAATTTTGAGGCACCACTTTTGTTCCCCTTTTCCATTCTGAGCAGAACCAATCCAAAGTATTTCCTTCTCCCTGGCCTACTACCCATGCTGATATAAGAGGTGATTTGAGGTTGTGCAGTGCTGGAGGAATTCTTGGGTTGTTGATTAGATCTAGGCCTTCCTGAGCTTTTTCACCTGGTTACAGTTTTTACTGATGGAAATGTACTGTCACCTGGGCTCTTTGGTATGTGCCAATTCTTTCTCACACTTCCTTTCTGTCGCCACCAGTTGCTTGAGGCCCTAAACCAAGGAGTCCCAGACAAGCGCCGGCGTCGGCAGGCAGAACAGCTCAAACCCTATATTGCTGCCCAAATGGATGTCCTGCCTGAGACTTTCATCTTGGGGGATGAGAAGATCTATAAAGGCTTCTACAATAAGCCACTTTCAGAAGATCTGAGCTACCGATGTTTTGTGCTAGCTTCACTGGAGGATGGAGATACTGTAAGGACTGTCAATGGGGAGGTTTTTTGTTGCCTGCAAGGGCCATTTCAGAGATGGCATTGATACTATACAGGCTGTGGAAATCTGATTTGCAAAGCCAAGCAAACAAAGCGCATTTCATATTAAAACTGGGAGACTCTCCTTCCTTCCTGCTGTCTTTCACTTTTTTTACCCCTATTAGGGATGGGCATGATTACGAACCCTGGTTCGGCACAAACCAGGCTGGTTTGTGAAGCATGAAGCATGGAGGTTTGTGGGCGGGTTTGGAAGTGAGCTCCAAAGGCATTTAAATGCCATCGGAGCCCACCACTGGCCCATGGCCCGACCCACGTGAGCTCCGAAGGCAGAGGGAGAAAGAAGACTCTGCTTCTCACTGTTTACTCCTCTAGCATCCCTAACCTTTTAGTTTGGCCACTGGTGCAAGCAGGCACAAATGAGGGAGCAGAAAGGGAGAGTGTCAAAGCTATTACAAATGTGTAAGTAATGTCCAGCCATAATGAAGATACTCTGGCCTTTCCACTCAGTCCCATACTGTGGCTCTTGCTTTCAGCCTCATTTACTTGTAATGGCTCATTAGAGCTGGTCAAACGCTTCATTACTCATCCAGTCCAAGCAAGCACTTTTGCGGCAGAAACGCTTCATTACTCATCCAGTCCAAGCACTTTTGCGGCAAACACAGCAGACATGCAGCCAGGGGACAGGAGACCTCAGACTGGCCAGCATAGGAGGCTGACCTTATGCCACAAGATTGGGTATTGTGTATACAAGAGAATGAATGGATACAAGAATACCATGGCTGTGCCTGTGTCTAGCAGAGCAAATTCTGTATGCACCAGGTTGGGTTTTTAATGCAACTATAACTGCTGTGTATTTAATACCCATTGTCCACATAAGGCACTCCTGGGTCCCTTCTTGCTCAAGACTGTGGACGTCAGCATGGAGCCCAGCTGAGTTATCCTCACCTCTCTCTAAGCTAGAGCTTCCCTCTTCACTCCCTTTCTGGTGTGCTTGATTAGAGAAGGGGCTGAAGTTCTGTTGCAGAGCAAAGGACACCCCACACTTCCCAAGCAGGTGCCACAGATAAGTCTTGGGCATATAATCAGAGTTTTACTCAAATGAGCCTTGCTGGAAAGTTTGCCCCTAACCCTGAATCTGTGGCATTACTCAGTAGTGTGGGAAATGTGGTCCATACTCTTATTTATTATGGCTTCATATTAACACCCTGAATGTACTTCCTGCAGGGTCAAGGGCACCAGCAATAGACTGATATGTACTATCAGTGATCATCCTGCAAAAATGCCTAAAATCACTGCTTAATACCTCAGCATCCAAACTGGTAGACTTCAGATCAGCAGGAGGGGTATCTGCATTGGCTAAAAGTAGTGTAAGCCTCCACTGCTGTCTTGGGCAGGGCAACAGGTGTCAGGAACATGTTCCCTGCATCACATGTGCCCCACCACCACCACCTGCAAGACGCAGCTGAAAACAGGAATAGCAGAAATAGTTCTCCCTTGACATAGTGCACCTGGAGATAGCTAATTTTGCATACAAGGTGCCAGACCCAACGTTCCTGCTCCTCCAGTTGCCGGTCCTTTGCTTGAAATGAAAGCCTTTGTATGCGAGGAGCTCCATATTGAAGCCTGTTTTTTTCAGGGCTCAGTCACCCCAGGGGCAACCCTGAGTTGGTCTGCCATTTAATGTGCAGCATTTTGCCCAGCAAGTGTTCCCTGACATATCACACCCTGGGGAAATGTGTTTATATCAGCATATTACAAACCCCTCAGTCACTGCCTGCCAGCCCTGATGCTCAATTGGCTACAACTCCAAAGCCTGTAATTTGGGTCTTCGGGCTTCTGAAACTGGCAGCTTGTACTCAACTGGACCATGCCATTCTGACACTCAGGGGGACACCACTTCCTGGCTGCTGTGGTCCACTGTTCCACTACCAAGGGAAGGAGGTTGGTTTTTCTTGCATCTGTTAATTCCTTATTACAAACTACAGACAAGCAGCTGCAGACTGATGGGCAGTGTACCTGGGTGTGTGTGTGTGTGATGCATAGGACCTGGTGTCTGAACTTTGGTGTTGAAAGTTATGCACTCTTCTCTTCTGCTCTCTAGAAGAAGTATGCAGCCAGTCCATTTTCAGATGAGATTGTGATGGAAGTGTCAGCAAAACAGCAGGATGAGCCAGAGATGCTGTGGGTGATGGGGCCCGTCCTGGCAGTCATCTTAATCATCATCATTGTAATTGCTATCCTGCTCTTCAAAAGGTGAGTGACAGTCCAAGAGCACAGCAGTATTTTCCATGGTATAGTGCTGTACCAGGTTCAAGGGCATGGTCTCTCATATAGTGAGTACATTGATCATGTCTGACATGAGGGCATCCCTCACTATATGAGACCCAAGGGCACAATCCCATGCATTCTGTCCTGTTCTCCTTAAGGTGCAAAAGCAGTGTTCAGAAGAGGAAAAGCCTCTTCAGGTAGAGCTGGGTAGGAGTATGAGATAACCTTCACTAGGCTCTGTATTCCCCTTTGTACTGAGACAACATATCCTGGGAGTGAACCGGAGCTGTCACCAGCACCAGGAAGCACACAGCTCTGAAGATTGAAGAGGGCTGTTTAACAGGACTAGTTTGGTTGTATCAGTTCTTACGGCTTGGATTATGTCAGAGGCTTTGACCTGGTAGTCCCTGCCCCACCTGAGTTTATTCCAAGGAGCAAGATCCCAATTTGGTGCTTTTCCCAGGAGGCTAAACTTGTTGGCTCCATGAATGGGCTTTCCATGTGATAACAGGTACCTTTGCTCCAGAGATTTGGCTGCAGCATGGTCATACATCCTCTGAAACTTATTCTGGGGTATGGATGTCCAATGTGAGCTGCCAGGGGTGTTTGAACAAGCAGGAGCTGCTCATTAGGTTACAAAGAGTGATCTGCTCTGGGCTGGCTGCCATTATTTTTTCTGGCTAATATGCATGGCGCCAGGAGGGGAGGTGACTTTGGGCTTTTGCATGCACAATTAGTATTTTATGTAACACTGATCTCCTCTTTTCTTCTGTTTCTGGTGCCCCTGGATCTAGCAAACAAGAAAGGTAGAAATCTTCTTTCTCTCTTCATTTTGTATCTTTCAAATCCACTGTTTTGTTGTGTTGGGAGCAGTAAACGTGAGCCTTGCTACCCAGCCCAATCTGTTTCTAGGTTCAGTCATGCTTGCCCAGCCATTGTGTTATCTCTGTCTAGTCTTTCAGATAGATTTATATAGAGAACTTCACAATTAAAGTGTGGCCGGGTTACTTTGAATTCTAGTCCTTTTAGGATCATTACGTCTCCTGGAGCAAGTGAGGGTGTTTATTTTGGATTGTCCCGTGAGGTGACATTGCCATAAACTGTCTCAAATCCTTTTTTTAATCAACATGGTTCCTAAGCCATTTTGGTTTGGCCATGCTCTGAGCGACTGGCTTTTCAGTGTAGGCCCCTTCACTTGTGTTCTGTAAATTTCTCTCACTGGTTGTTTGCTTTGGTGTCAAGCAGATAGTTGATAAATCGGGGAAATTGTGCTATTTCTCAGAGTGTCATTGACTTCCAGCAGGAGGTAACAGGCAAAACAGAAAGCTCTGACTTCTTTTTCTCCTCTGCTGCCTGCTTTGTATCCTGGTCACTTCAGAAAATGATTTCAATCTTGTATAGGATTTATATTTTATATGCTAGGCAAGCTGGGTAAATGAGATTTCATACACATGTGGACACAACTGAACCGATGTATAGAACAGGCCCTATCCTTTCACAGTGTAGTTAGGCACCAACAGGGGTCATTTCGTAGAAAAAGAGCTAGGGGAACTCATTAGCATAACTCATTAGCATATGCCACACCCCCTGACATCAGGGGCCCGGTGGTGGACCTGCAAGGCCAGCGGGAGTGCGAGGAAGCCCCGCCAAGGCCCTCCCTGGCCCCAGGCAGGCAGGGGTGGGGAAAGGCGGGGCGGCCGGAAGCAGGGGGCAGGGCTTCGTCATGTGCCCCGCCCCCCTGCACCTCACCCGGGGGAACTGCGTTCCGCCCCGAAATGACCTCTGGGCACCAACATCTCACTGTCTGCATGGCATCTGCCTAGAACACTGGTGTATGCTAGCAGCGCCAAATTGATGTTAGTTTCCCTGCTCTTGCAGCTTTTTGGTAGAAGGAAACCTGACTAATAAACAGGTTTGAGCCATCTGGCAAATTATTGTAGTTTGGGGGTGCTGTTAACAGTGCCTCCAAGTTACTCACCAACTCTGTTTTGTTTATTTTATCTACAAAATTTGTATCCCACCTTTGTACCCTTACAAGGGCCATCAAGGTAGCTAACTATTTAAAGCATACATGATAAAATTACATTTAAAAACCATTAAAATCAATCTCCCCCCTCAAAAAACACACATCATTAAAACAATTAAAAACAGTTAAAATACATAAAAAACAAAAGTATTGGTTAGGAAGGAGGTTTTTGACAAAGGAGTGCCAAAGTGACTTCAGTGCTACAGAAGAGAACACACCCACCCCTGTTGAATTGCCTGCAGAACAGTGCCCCCTGGTACCATGCTGAGGCATTGCAGTTTCCTTCAGCAATCAGAAATACCCTCACCCATACTTGCCTAGTCACTCTAGACTGCGCAATTGCAGCTCAGCAGTATGATGATCACTAAGCAGCGCCACCATGTGGGGATATTTAATTTCCTACAGGCCAGTAAGCATCACCGATAACTCTTCTTGCCATCCCCAAATTTCCTGTAAAGGTCTCCAATTTAATTACAGGACAGGTTCATCTCTGCTTAGCTAGTGAAATCTACCAGGATAAGAGCCTGGGGTGGCACAGCTGAAGGTATAAATATAGCATGAAGAGACAACAGTGTATTTTATTGTTCCATTAACTCACGCCTGGGGGGCCTTCAGCCATTCAAGACAAGTATTAATGGACCAATAAAACTCACCCTGAAGAGCCCTTACCCTATTATATTACAACTTTTCATATTTTAAATAATTTTAAAGACTTGGCAAAATCTAAATATATTCTTCTACCACAGGAAATAACCCCTAATAAATTATCTTGTGCAGAAAAATGGGGGGGGGGTTGGCAACTGGGTAGAGGTTATGAGTTCTTCATGCTGCTTGGTGTACCTAGTTATTGAGTCTCTGCCATTTGGGCCATGCCTAGATTCATTCTGTGAGCTGTGCTTTCTCTTCCTCAAGGAAAAGGGCCAATTCCCCTTCTGCCAAGGATGAACATTCCATCGGCCTGAAGGACTCCTTGCTGGCCCATTCATCGGACCCTGTTGAAATGAGACGGCTCAATTACCAAACACCAGGTAGGAGTTAAATGTTCTGTCTCCTATCCCTGCTGAGCTCTGTGCCTTTCTTGCTGACAGATGTACATGACTAGGAAATTCTCAGTCCACCTTCCCTCTTGGAATGTGTGCACTCCACCCAGTCAGACTCTATGGCCAGTGGCTTACTACACTGCCCATATGTACAACTGCTGTTAACCACAAACAAAACAAAACAAAACAAAAGCTTGCTGCTTGCTCCAAGGTCTGACCATGTGTGTGACATAAGAGAGGGGCATATGAGGAACTATCTCTAATAAGGCTGGGCAGAATTTATATTCTGTTCCAACATCTGGTTTTGACCCAGGTTCTGCTCTAAATTTCAACCAAATTAACCAGCAAGAGGCAAGGCCTACATGTGGATGGATCCCACTGTTAAACAGCAGTCTGGGTGGATGCCGTCCCAACAGGTTGGTTTGTTGCTCAGTGTGACTTAGCTCCTGCAGTGCAGCTTTTATGACTCGTTACAGTGGATGCCACTGCCTGTGTCAGCAGGAACAATGGCTCTTAAACAGGGAATGTTTCATGGATTGGCTGCTTTCTGGAAGTGCCATAGCATCCTCATTTCAAACAAGACTGGGATTACATTGTCAGTTGGTAGACCAGGATTGGGGGTGCTGCATTCTTTCTCGTTAGTGCAAAAGCAATTTGCTGTCCTACCTTCCGAGATTGCCTTTAAGCAAGTATGGCTTTCAGATGCAGCCTGCACTCCTTTCCTTCCAGACTGTTTGCTCTGGTAGCAATAGACTTTGAAAAAAGCACTTCTTGGTACATCATAGTGGGAACAGTCTGCCGCTGTGTATCTCATTTCTCTCTACTGAAGGCTTGACTCTTCCATCCCACTATTACCCTGAGAGCAGGGCAGTGAAAAGGACTATGTAGCCATGGCTTATGGAGTTGTGGGATGGGAGCATTGCCTATTCTATAAGGGGAAGTTCACATTAAGGGACTTGGTGGTGGGATCTAGAGGTGGTCATGAGATCTCTCATGAAGAGAATCACAGCAGGGAACCCTATGTGGGTGCAAGGCCAATTATGCAAAGGAATCTTGACAAAGCCTGAGGCAGGGAACTAGTTTCAGGGGCCCTACATGAGCCATATTCTGAATCTGAGACATGTCCAGAAGCAGGTAGATTGCCAGTCTGGTGTAGTGGTTGGGCGCACGGACTCTAATCTGGGAGAACCAGGTTTGATTCCCCACACCTCCACATGCAGCTGCTGGTGTGACCTTGGGTCAGTTACAAATTCTTTCAGAGCTGTTCTCTCAAGGGCGGTTGTCTCAGAGCCCTGTCAGCCCCACCTTCCTCACAGGGTGTCTGTTGTGGGGACGGGAAGGGAAAGGAGATTGTAAGCCGCTCTGAGACTCCTTTAGGTAGTGAAGGGCGGGGTCTTTTTCTTAGCTGCTACTTGTGGTCTTTACCACGTTCTTGTCTTTTCAGCTGGCCGCTAGGAGTGCGGTCAATGTGCAGAAGAAAGCTCTGGCTCTGTTTTTGTAGCTTAAGATACTAGGCTGCTTCCACTGAGCCCCACCTCCATGCTGAGATGGATGGATGCCTTCTGTAGTCCAGACAGCAGCAACTGAAGCCTGAGCAATCTAGTAGTTGATATCCCCACTGGCAAATGTAGAGGCAGGAAGGGCCTTGCTCAGTACATAATTAATCAGGCTGCTGTTATTAAATATTAAGCTTATCACTTTAATAGTTGCTACTTCAGACACAGGTTCTTGCATGAATTGTCAGCTCCTTTGTACTCATGTACCATTTTGCAGAGTTGTGGCAGGTCAGGCAGGGTGATGTCGCTGCTAAGTGATTGGGTGAATTATGACTAGACTTTGGTTCGAGGCTCAGCTGCTGGCTGGTGCAGCAGGGGAAGCCGGATCTTGAGACAGGAGGTACTGCCACAAATAGGAACTGTGTTTTCAGGAACACAGGCAAAACTTTGTATCTGCTTATGCCCATGGTGAGGAAAGCTAACCACTATCTTCTTGGTGGTTGTGAAATTTTCTGTGAAATGACCTTGGTTTATAGCTAATGCTTATTACCCACCATTCTGCATAATATGTAGCAAATGTACAAGTTGCAATTCCTTCCCCAAGCTCAAGGTTTATAAAGATGCAGGGAGGGCTTATGTTCTGCCTTTTGAACATCCTCCATATCTCCCTTGACTCTGCCCTCAGTAACTGCTAATGGGATTTCTGTTCTTGCAGGTGCCAGTGGCCCCAGTTGCCCGAATATCTCAAGTTAGTTGTCTCTTCTCTTCCTTTTGCTTCTTCTCTCTCTTATTTTTCCTCCTTTCTCATCCTTTTTATTTTTCTGTTCAGTGTCATGAAGATCAATTTCACTCACCATAGTCTTAACGATAGCACATGTGAGTGGGCTAGGTTGTCCCCATGTGGTCAGTTTCTGGTGGGCTCACACAAGATGCTCCAGCTTGCAAGTGGGAGGCAAGGTTTTCACAACAGTGCAACCAGCAAAGATGGATTAGGCTGCAGAAGCTCTTTGCTTGACAGATTTTGAGGACAGCTTTAACTTGAAGTGAGACATGTCCTGGCTGCAGCTGCAAAGGGCACAGTGGAAGCGCGTGGAGGCAACATAGCATTCCCTCCCCAAATGAATGAAGTGTGCTCCTCCCTCTTCCCACATACACTCCAGTCCAATAAGCTAGAACTTGATCATCCTCTCTAAGTGTGCTTGTTAGCCACTGTCCGGCTGCCTTTATTGGCACTGCCTTCTTGGAGTGCCTTGACATGTTTTGTAGTTTCTCTTACTTACTCTCCCTCACCCCTTTGATGAGCTTCAAATGAGATGTGTCCCCTGCAAATATTGCTTTAATTCTCTGCTCTTGTGGTGCTGGATGGGTAAAGGAGAGAGCTGGGAATTCCTTGTGCCCCTCAGATCTTTAGGCTTTACTTTAGCTATGGCTTCCTATGAAAGGGGTCTGTTGCCTGTTTCATTTTATGTTGCTTGCTTTGAGTGTCATAGAGCAATAAAGAGGGAGGTCACCTTACCAGCCTGTTGTGTGATGATGAACTCTGTGCACAGCTTTCTTTAATATTTTGATACTGCAAAAATCTTACTGCCCAGACCTCCTTCCCCCCACCCCCTGCCCATCAGTAGCCAAAACAATGGGGGGGGGGGAGTAACCAATATTTTAAACTTCTTGGCTATTATGAGATGGGAATTCTTGGTTCTCCTACAGTGGAACTGTGTTTAGTTCAAGATTTGTCTGCTGCCTCAGGCACAGAAGGTATGGAAGACATCAGTTAAGGTTATGGTCCCAAGCAAGCAAAGGAGGCACCTGTTCAGGATTTCTGTTTCTGCATCATAGGGCACCTCTTCGTGCAAGAGCTTTGTACTGAGTTACTGAGCCCCTACTAACCTGCCCCTGTCTCAATCTGTGCAGGAGCATCTTCCCAAGCCCTCTTATCCTTTCCTGCCTAGATGTGGAAGCCACCTGGCTGGCTGCTGCCCTGTCTGAGCATGCAGGCATATATTGTGCCATCACATGAGCACTGCATTCCTTGTGATCTCACTCATGCTCCATCCATCTCACGAGCGTTACACATTGTCATATGAGCCACTGTGCACATGTGAAACAATAACTTCCTCTTTAACTGAGCAGTAATTTCTTCCTCCTTCCTCTCCCTTCCATCTGTTTGGTCTGGCAGGTATGCGTGACCACCCTCCCATTCCAGTGACAGACCTCGCTGACAACATCGACCGGCTGAAGGCCAATGATGGGCTGAAGTTCTCCCAGGAATATGAGGTGAGCCAGTTTAAGCTATCCTCTGGGATCCAGATTCTGCTGGATCCTACTTTCTCCCGCACTTCCTCAGCTCAACCTTACTGAAATAAGGAAAGAATTTCTATCCTGCTTCTATCCATGAATTCCTAGTACCAGGGGGCTCCCCCCACTCCCATACCTGCCAGGACAATTTAATCCTGACCCTCAGTCCACACTGCTGTCCCTGTTCCTCCCAGTTCTTTCATTGCCTCCAATTTGAATCACTTCACAACTACCATTTACGGTAGTGGTATTAATGCTCATGCTGCACAAAGATAGTAAAATGAATGGTGGGAATAGCCATTTGACTACTTGTTTTGCTGCCAGTGCACACATCTGGATAGCCAGTATATAATTGGCTACCCAATGTGTGTATTGGGATACAGATTTTTACATAACCATTCTCATGTGACATTTTACACCCTTTTCTGATAGTTATTCATATCTGTGTTGGGAAATGTAACGTGCAGTAGCCATTGGAGTGCTTTTTATACTCTGATGGAGGTGGAAATAGCAGTATCACGAGTCGAAGGATTGCTATGGCTCTTGCTGCCAAGCTCCTTCTCTCCATGCTGAACCGTTCAGCGGGCAGATGATTAATCTGAAAAATTGCTACGTTGGAAAAAAAGTTCCCTTGCAGCTATTAGAGTCACAGTAGCAGGATAAATGTTTTCCTGTGCTTGTAGCTAGCCCTGCAGGGCCCAGTTCAGCTGTGAGGGGCTTTACACATAAATAAAACACTCTCATATGAGTGGGGGGGGGAGGATAAATTGAGGAAGAGTCCCTTGCATGCATTAGTAAGCCCACTTGAATTGTTATCTGACTTTTCCCCTGATCTCCCCTTGCTGCTCCATATCTCCCTTGATTCAGGGGAGGTGATACCAGCCTTACCCACAATACAAGATTACAAGTGCTTGGGAGGGCAGGAGGAAACAGTGATTAACTAGAGGGGGAAGGGGCTCAAGTAAACTGTGTTACATAAAACTGCAGATCCACAGGATATAGCAAAAAGAAGAATACTGTTTCCAAGCTGGGCTCATAATTAGACGAGTGTACAAAATAAACTGGCATGACCTTCCCAATATGCCTGCTTTCCTGTATACCCATCTGCATTCCATGCACGCTCATTAGTGTTTGGGTCTCTGGTTGCCCA
This sequence comes from Gekko japonicus, assembly GCF_001447785.1. Lineage (NCBI taxonomy): Eukaryota > Metazoa > Chordata > Lepidosauria > Squamata > Gekkonidae > Gekko > Gekko japonicus. The sequence goes on from NW_015165259.1 coordinate 674,386, forward strand.
GATCTGACAGGATCCCTCCAGTGCTGGATCTTGAAGCAGTCAAACCTTAAAGGGAGAACAGGAAGACCCGGAAACCAACAATGGGGGTGTGCGGGGGGACTGGCTTTTTTCTGATTCGGGTATAATGAAGTTGAATTTTTTTCGGTATTCCTGAATATACTCAAATACCAATACCGGTAATGTATTGGTATCTGGAAATATTCAGGAATACCAAAAAATTTTGGCTCCATTATATCCTATGGCACCATTGTAGTCAATGGCAAAATCTTCTAAGAAGTATTCAGTGGGCTGGGGGGGAGGGGGTTTGAGGTAGGGGCACCAAATTTGTCCTGTAGCTGCTGGAGCCTCTCCCTAAGTTTGGAAAAGTTTGGACCAGGGGGTCCAATTCTAGGGCCATCCAAAGAGGGTGCCCCAATCCTCCATTGTTTTCAAAGGCAGGTAGATAAAACAACAGCCCAGCAGTTTCTCTCAGAGAATCTCTGCAGTAGAAACTAAGTGAGGTGTGGTGTGGTGTGAGAGGGCATGTTTACAAGACCAGCAGCAGAACCAGTGCAATGTGCCCACCAGAACCAGTGCCACAAGCTCTGAACTGGCTATTCCCTGGGCTCCCTCCTATCCAACAAGACCATCTGAGAAAACAGGCCCATAAGGAAGCAGCCCTGGATAGAACTGTCCATTAGAGTGCTGCTCCTGCTGCATTTATAACTCCTTGCAGGATCAGGGCAGTTTCCCAAAACCATAGCAGGTCATTTTGGTTCCACAGATGGTGGGAGTTTTGTCCTCAGTGGCAACATTGACACATTACCACTGACTGATTCATGAGCCCTTTTTCTCCCCAGTTAAGAAGCTTTGTACCTTGACACTGGTCAGTTGTTATGCTACCATGGGTTGTTTGGCTTGCCATCATTAATAACAGAGTTGGATATGGTAGATCATCTGCTTGGCATGCAGAAGATCCCAGGTTAAATCCCTGGCCTCTCCAGGCAAAAGAATCAGATAGTGGGTGATGTGAAAGTCCTCTGCTTTAAGATCTTGGAGAGCTGTTGCCAGCCGGAATAGACAATACAGACTTTGACAGATCGGTGGTCTGATAATACATAAACACTGAGCTGAGTATGATACGCCTGTGGTGCTTGTCCCGTGACACTGCCTAGGAAGGGTGGTTTTTTGTTGGCACTGCGGGAATGCCTGAGCTGAACCATGGGGCTAGTTCCCTCCACCCAGCCTGCCCTCAAAAACTGTATTGTGTTGAGGGTAGTGTTCCCTCTAAGCTGAGTTAGTGTGAGTCAGCTTAGAGCGAGCATTGGTTGAGAGTATTGCCAGCTTGCTTCTGGGAAGGGTTCTTGTATAGCAGAAAGAACACTGGCTGCCTAATCACTGGACCTTCATGCCAGTTTCTGCTGGTCATACAGCTGTTCAGGGTATGCGTGTCAGGAATGAAGGTTAACACGCAGGCATGTCTCCTCCCCTCTCACACTTACACACACATGTTGCTGGCTTAGGTTTGATATACTGTAAGATTCTGGGTTTGAGGCCGGCGTGGAGGTGGTGTATACTGTGCTCAGCTTTTACCCCCTGGACAGGGGGGAAGGGGGCTGGCATGAGCCTTTAGTTGAAGTAGAAGAACTGTGCATAATAGGTTTCAGCTGCACTCTGGGTGCCCCTCCTTCCCTGACTTATTTATTCATTTGCTCGCCATTAAGGGTGAGACAGGTGCACATTAATTCATCACCGGGGCTTAAATTAAATCATTTCACTTCTAAATGAGTCGCTCATTTGCGGGCATATTTAATTAGCACCTCTTCACAACCAGGTGGATTCCTCCGGCTGCCTTTCTCACCTGGATGCCCTCTTATGTGGTTGTTAGTGATAGAACATGATTTTTGCACCTCTTTACAGCAAAGCAAGACAGTCGTCTTAATGGCAGTGTTGATGCTACACCGGGGAGGTACAGGGGCATCTCTTCCAAGAAATTGCAGCTGCCATGGTAGGATCCTGATAGAGATGTGTTTGCTCTTCTGACATTAACAGTCTGCCTTAGAACAAGAACTCTGGGAGAGCTCTAATGTAGGCTTTCCACTTCTGCATAGTCGTAAGTGATATGGGCCCAGCCACACCTACATGTTTATCATTCTACTGGAGTAAGAGTGTGTGCACCTTCTCAATTGTTTGCAAAAGCAAGGTTCCAGCCCCCCTCCCATCCAGAATTCAGAGTACAGCTTGGCATCTGGTCAAAGTTCTGTGCTGGGGATTTAATCAAATGTATTGTAATGTAGGGGAGGGAAGGCAGCATGGTATAGCCCAGTTTCATCATATCTCAGAAGCTAAGCAGGGTTGGAACTTGGGAGGGAGACCACCAAGGAAGACTCTGCAGAGGAAGGCCATGGCAAACCACCCGTGCATTCTCACTTGCTGGGGTTGCCGTAAGTAGGATGTGACTTGATGGCCCTTCACACACACACACACACACACACACATGCACGTTGTAATGTGGTCAGAATAGAATGTTAGGCTTGGGATTTTATTTATTTATTTTATTTTGGGATTTTTACTCCACCCTCCCCAAACCGGCTCAGGGCGGATCACAACAAATTGAGTCAAAGACTCTTTACAATAAAATCACATTAAATATCATAAAAACAATAGACAATAACATTGATAGCAGCAATTCACTTGCGGAGCTCACCACCACAGGATATAGTGATAGCCACTATTTAAGAGGGTTTGTTTTTTTAAAGGGGATTGGGCATATTCATGAAGAAAGACAGGTTCATTATTGGTTGTTTGTTCCATTTCCTGTGCCTGCTTTATCTTTGAACTACCTGCCCAGGAGCAAAGGCTTCCTATCACAGATCTATTGCAAAAAGAGCATATGCTGTACAAACAATCCAGACTGAAAGCTAAAAGAATAAGGTGAATTCCTCTGGGCAGGTGTGGACCAGATACCTAGAATCAGGATGTTTCTAGCATGTAGGACATGTGTTATAATGTGACTAGAGCCCCAGCTATGAGCTACGGAGAGCTGGGCTGCATCTGCTCCTGCCACTTTGCACTGCACTGCCTGCTTATTACTCTGATAATAGAAGATTACAGGGTTCTTGTTGGAAACATCTATTTACATCCTGCATTTCCCAAACCACCTATTAGCAGTGCTGTGATGTCATATCCTCCCCACTGAGGCTGTGAAAATCCCCTTTGTGTGCTGTATGCTCTTGCTTGAAGCAGAAAGCCAATACTGTTGAACTTAGCATGAGGATGCTATATTTGCTTCCACAGCCAGTAGAACTCAGCCCTCTCAAAGACCCAGCCAGTGTGCAGAGCTTGTTGCTGGCAGCCTCAGCCCATTGCCCCTGGAAGAGTAGTGAAAGGAGAAGACCAGCACAGCAAGCACTGATTCACAGCTCGAGCAAGGGAGCTTCCTGGGAACATACAGGAGAGGGCAGAACTGAAGTGACAAGACCTGGCGAAATGCCAGCACACTGAGCTTTTTTAGCATTGTTGAGCATGCATATTTGCGCCATTCTGTCTCCTTGCTCTGAGTCTTCTCTTCTGTGTTAGTTAGCCTCCCATAGCTATGCCTATAGGTCAGTGGGAAAGACAGGCCTCTGCCCATTACAGTCTCCTGTAATCTAAGATTAGCTTGTTTCTCAATTGCCATGTTATGTTTGGGACTTACCATGTAGAATTAGCTGGATATGGCAGTTAGGTAATTAACAAACGTTTTACAAAGGACAGGCAGTACGTCCTGCTGGTTGCACAGAAGACAAACCGGTGCTTGGGATATGCGTGGATGGATGGGTAGACATCCCTGGATTCTCACTCTGATCCTAAGTTGAGGGTGTGGGTTCACTGTGTTTTTCACCATACCCCAAATGAAGGAACTTTCATGTAGAACTACAGAGTATGACTCAGGTATGAGAGATATCTTTGGCTGGGGTGAGGTGGAGGACCAGGCTGTGAAAAAAATGTGCTCAGAATGTCATTTCCATTGTGTATAATGCAGTTCTGGGGGGACTAAACATACTTAGCCCACTTCCAACTTGAGTGCTGTACACTAACCTGATCACCCAGAAAAGGAAAGGCACTTCTGTTATTATTATTCTGGATATTTTGAGAAGGAATGACATCCCCCCACCCAACTCTTTTTGGCATTTTTTGCTGTCTAGATTCCTTGCAGCTGTGCATTTGATTTAAAGGAAACGTGACTGACATTCCTCTTTTCTCATAGCTGTAGTAGCCATGGCAAGCAGAAAGGCCTTTGGAAAGAAACAGGAAAATGATGGATGAGAGCTGATTTAAGGGCCAAATTAAGTGTGTTCAGCATCAGAAAGAAGACTGGGGATCCAGATCACTATTTCTCTGCTGTGAGATGACTAGGGAGGGAGGGTAGATTCGCAGGAAGGCATCAGCTGGGAGGGTTTTAACCCCTCCCACACGCCCAAGAAACTTTGTTCTCAGCTGAGCACGTACCACATCATGTAACAAAAACACCTGGAAGAATTCTAGGGGGGAAGTGACTGGTAGGGAA
>NW_015165259.1:678932-700593 GCF_001447785.1 Gekko japonicus
CCCACAACTTCTATGCAACTCATATCCTGGCACTTTTCGCAGAGAACCTGGGATCAAGGTTCCCAAATGCAGGATTCCTTCTGTAAGAAAACAAATATCAAGTACATGGGTTTGCTTCTGTTTTCAGGCTTAGTTTTAAAAATATGGGGTATTTTGTGTTTTTTAATGTCAAAAAATTACACATTTGCCAAAAAATGGCACTCCAGCCAGAAAATTCACTCAGATAAGAGAACTCCCACCAGCTTTTTATAACTCAGTATTTTTGATTCAGTAAAAAACAGAGTATTTACACTGCAAAATTTAAGCACTGCATTTACTGCAAGCACCAGTTTCTAAGATCACTTTAGGGATATATCTCCGTCAGTGGTTTTTGCTTCTGCCCAGAATGATGGAAGCCAAGTCAAGGGAGACAGATCTTGTGAATCAGCCTTCCCCAATGTGACACTTCTGCATTCCTCCTTCCACACCACTTCACATTCTGAAAGTGGTTACTCGTTGTTTCAGAACTGCAGACTGTGAGTTGTAGCTTGAAAGTTTCTAAACGTGACACAAGCTGAGAGAGTGCACTGCATCTTTGCACCCTAGCAGCTATGTGATCTTCATTTCCTCTCTTCTTCACAACAGTCCATTGATCCAGGGCAGCAGTTCACCTGGGAGAACTCCAATCTTGAAGTGAACAAACCAAAGAACCGCTATGCAAATGTGATTGCCTATGACCACTCTCGTGTTATCCTGACCTCCATTGATGGTGAGTAAGTTAGCATCTTATGGTACTAACAACGTTTCCTGCATCATATACGAGGAATAACCCCATACCATATCCGATTCCAGCTCTGGCAACCAGCCTATGATGGGATGTAACTGTGTAACCTGTGTCAGTCAGCTGGAAGGGTGGGATGCTAGGTCTCAGTAACCCACAGCTGCCTTATTAGCTTGCAGCCAGCTTTTAAGCATTCTAAGGCTGCAGTCACACACACTAAATAATCCACTTTCAATGCATTTTCCATCTGGATTTTGCCAGTTCACATAGCAAAATCCAGTTTGAAAGTGTACTGAAAGTGGATTATGTAGTGTGTGTGACCACAGCCTAAGGCTCAAGGAACTGACAAGGCACCATAGATCAGGCCACCCCTACTTCACCAATTGTGTCTAAATCCCCTTCTCGGTACTTTTGCAAGGCAGGTGATAGTCAGAATGATGCACAACTTGGTCCTTGCTGCTTCCTGTCCAACTCTGTTAATCAAAAAAAGTCTGGAAACAGACCACAGTTTTTTCAGAGAGCTGAAAGCAGTTGGAAGTAGGCACAGCTACATTTTGGATACTTTCACTTATGGTAAACACATTCTGTGGGTTGTTGTTTTTTTTAACCCACAAAGTATGACAGTGAAGCAAAAGAACAAGATGGGAAACTGTGTGTCTCTCAGACTAACTGTGACTCTCTTAAAAGACATGGTTTGTCCAAAAAAATGGATCTATGATCCATAAGTTAATGAGTGCTTGCTTGTGTGGGTCAGGTGGTTATGTGCAATACACATGATCCTACTTAATGGAAAGTTTCATCTATGAAAGAACAGGAATTTGCACAACCTCTTCTGTGATCGTAACTACAGGTTTTTGCTGTCTATGATGTTTGCCAGTGTTTCAGCCACAATACTGATTCCTTTCTTGAGCACCATGACTGAGTAAACAGGCCCAAATCCCTTACTAGTCGGCCAGGAAGTGCTTTTTTTGTGATGTGCACATAGGCGCAAAATGACCATTGGTCTGGGGGTTTATTTATATTAATGTATTAAAAATATTTGAAAACCTGCTCCCTCCATACAAAATTCACAAGGCAGCTTACAACAGAATTAAAACACTTACATCAATAAAATATCAATTATAAAAATACAATATCCATTATTAAAAAACAGCACCATGTAATGAAACATTTTCATGTAACTGAAAACTAAACAAAAATGTAGGACAAGTCATTTGCTTTTAAACTAACAAAGAACTCAGAGCAAGATAAATGACATAGCAGAGATTAGGAAAAAGAAAGGAAAAAACACCCAAGCAACAAAATTCCTGGAAAAATAAGGAGTTTATCTGATGCCTAAAGCTAAATATACTCAGCGCTGTCAGGGAGGGCATTCCCAAGCTGAGGTTCTACAACCAAGAAGACCCCGTCTCTGGGTATCATCCACCTTAGCTCTGAGGGTAAATAGGTGAGGCTGTGGCTAAGTAGTAGAGAATCTGCCTGAGATGCAGAGGGTCCAAGGTTCAATCCTTGGCATCTCCAGCTAAAAAGGATCAGGTGGGGAGGTGATGTAAAAGACCTGTATCTGAGATCCTGGATTGCTGCTGTCAGGCAAGCCACTGACCTGACTCAATACAAATCCATGGTCTGAATCAGTATAAAGCAGCATCATGTGTGCAAGACAGACAAAGCACCACCCTGCAGAAGATTCCAGCTGACAGGTTCAGTGCTGTGCTTCTCCTGCCACTTCACCCAACCATGCCATAGTTTGAGCAAAATAAGAAAGAAAGGTTGCACTTGTCTCTCCTGCATTGGGACCAGCACCCTCATCTGTACCAGTTCTGTATGTGTTGACTCCAAAATACATTTCCAGTTGCAGCATTGGGCCTGGCAAGCTCGTCAGTTGCTATCTTCTTGTCATACATGCCCTGCGGGCATTCCAAGACAGACGAGGCAGCTGCAGAAGAAAAAATGACCACTTTCTCTCTTGGGGAGTGGTCCTGGCTTTGATAGGTAGTGATCAGTTTCCACACAGTCTAATTGGGATGATTCTGCACTGGATGGGATGGTACAAATTCCTCATCATGTCCCTCTTAAAGTACTCCCTTAAAATGAGTCTGGCATCACTTTCTGCCCTGCCATAGACCAGTGAGACGACTGGGTTTCTGTGCCATCTCTTTCCCTTCCCAGGTTAGTCCAGGATTTTGGCTAACTCTTTGCTTTGTCAACCCTTGAAGATTCATGCTCTATCACTGTCCTTCAGGAGTCCCTGGAAGTGACTACATCAATGCCAATTACATTGATGGCTATCGCAAGCAGAATGCCTATATTGCCACACAGGGGCCTCTACCGGAGACACTCAGTGATTTCTGGAGGATGGTATGGGAACAGCGCACAGCGACTATCGTCATGATGACTCGGTTGGAGGAGAAGTCTCGGGTATGAACAAGTTCTCTGTTGCTACTGATTTGTGAGTTGCAGTCCATTTTGAAAATGGGTATCACCAGTTCTTTGGCATGCAGTGCTGCAGAACTGACTAGATACTTGGTGTGGCACTGGAACATGATGAAATCCTAAGAACAGGCTCTGGGGAAATTAGAGCAGCCAGACATTCTTCACAAGCAAAGATAGGTATGTCAACTAATGCAGTCCTGCTCCTCTTACCCATCCCCATTGCACATGCTGGCCTGGTCCTCATGCAGGCACACCACCAGTGTTCCCTCTAAGCTGAGTTAGTGTGAGCTAGCTCAAAAAAAAATTTTTTAGCCTCCAGCTCACAGTTTTTTGTCTGAGCTCAGGAAGGATGGCTCCAGAGCAAACTAATTTATGCAGTAGCCAAATTGCTTGCTCACAACTTTAAGGTCAGGAGCTCACAAAGTAGAAATTTTGCTCACAAGACTCCACAGCTTAGAGGGAACATTGCACACCACTATTTCTATCCATTGTTGGCTGAACACCGCTTCAGGTATCATTGTCTCCATAGTGGCCTACGTGCCACCAAAGTGATCTGTATACTGGAAAAATGAGGGGGGAGGTACTATGTATAGGCCATTCCATGTCCTGCAACATGTGACGGTGAGGTGCACCAAGGGACAGGATATGCTGCTACTGTCACAAGGAGGAACTTCTCTCATATACACTCTGAATGTCTTCACAGATTTGGGGTGTGTGTGTGTATGTATGTATGTATGTGTATGTATATATGTGTATATATGTGTGTGTGTGTGTGTGTGTGTGTGTATATATATTAAAAAAACCTTTCATGTAGCCATACCCTGCCTGTTTGCCAAGGGGACACCCAGCTTAAGATACCCGAGTTCAAAAAAACCTTCAGATACATGGCTCTCAGTTTAGAATCTTGCAAGGAGGGTGCTCTGTGAAGTAACATCACTGTAGTGAGTGTTTGTGCTCACAGAATATTTTATGTTTCCATGCCAACCACAGGGCAGGGAGATGTGCACTTGGACTGTGGTTCACTTGTATCTTTATTCAAGAGACGGGGAGATTGACAACAGGGAATTTGCAGGGAGGGGGGAGTAGCTGAATGAAGGGGAGGAGGATGTATGTTGAGGGGGAACAGACCAAATTGAGGTGTGTTGCCTTCTCTGATAAGTGAGTTGCAAACACTATGATAGGAACCAGCCTCTTTTGTCTCCCCAGGTAGGAAAAAAATCACACACACACACGAACAAAACGAAGCGGCTTTTCCGTATCCACTATCCATGGATGGCAAAAATGTATGAGAAATGTGTCTGCCCATCCTACTTCATGCATTTAAGCAGCTATGCAGAAAAAACAACCTCCGAGCTATATCAGACAGGGATTGCCATGTGGCTGCATCAGACTAATGGCCAATATTACCCATCTTCTAGACACAAGCCAGGCAGTTTGCAAGGGTGGTAATCTATTATGTGGTAGTGAAAGGCATGTTGCCCCGAACATGGTGGGCTGCAGCTGTCCTGCCTACTAGTCATTGATTGACTTTATCATCTGATCTGTTTTTAGAACTGTTTATGCCAGGGACCATCATAACGTTCTGTAGCTTTTATTAATTATGTATAGTGCACAAACATGTTTATGTTTGATTGAACCTATGCTTTTTTAGTGGGTGATCTTAAGAATTTCAGAGTTTCTTTCCAATTCATTTTTCTTACACCTCTCATAATCTTATAGATCTCTATCAAGGTTGGTCTCTTTTAGCTAAATAGCACCCGTAGAGATCTATAAGATTATGAGAGGATTTTGAAGAGAAAGGCAGGCCTTTTTTCTAAGACCCTGGAGAGCTCCTGCCAGCCAGAGTAGACAGTACTGGGCTGTTTGGACCAAGGGCTCTGTATAAGGCAACCTCCAGCTGACTCTGGGTTTAAGCTTTAAGACCCATTTTACTTGTGCAAGTAAAAGTACATCTGCTTCAGACACCAAAGTGGCAGTTTTGCATGCATGGCAAAGAGTTTGTGTGACATGATCCCCCCCGTGACTCAGTTTTCAGTACTCCAATACACTCTTTTGTAGACTGTGTTGCTAAAATCGGTAGGACAATGCTCCTTAGCACAAACCTTTATCCAACTGGAATGGCGTCCAGTTGGTTGCATAACCACTGTGTTTGCACATATCAGCTGAGCCTTCCATTTTAGAGCAGTGTTTGTATTTGAAGTAAGAAAAAGTAAGAAAAAGAAATGACCCACTTTAATGTCAGAATAAATGAATATCCAGAGTCCAGTTTGCTTTGCTTTGCTTTGGGGCCGTCCAGCTATCAGAAGGCACTCCACGGAGTGTGTTTCTCTAAGATAACATGTTCTGTAAGGCCCTTTGGGCACCTGTCTCTGCCTCCTGCTTTGCTGCTGTTGAGATGTGCATTATCTTCTGGTAACACACCTCCCCTCCTTTCCTGTCCTAATTACCTCCTGGGAGACAGAGGATGCATAGCCCCCTTGGGGTGACATACTTCAGTAAGCTAGCCTCTGTCCAGCTAAGTATAGTATGTAGAGAGAAGATAGATTTACCTACTTGCTCCTTTGCATTGAGCAGAGTTCATACATCTGCTCTCTAAAGGCCTGCCAGCCCTTGCCATCAAATAGTTCGGATACACTACCTGGAGAAGCAGGTACCTGCACCAAGGGCACCTAGTCAACTCAGAATCTTAATTGCTTCAGAGTGGCATCAGTCAAAAAGGCACTTGAAAGGTGGGAGTACAAAGCCTGATCCAAAAGCAGATTTCAGCGTGACAGGGTGTTCTTTCAGTGTCTCTGCATCTTGCTCTCTGCCTCTTGAATTTACCCCTTCCCAACTCAAGAGCCAAGTCCCACCCCCGGAGCATGAAGAGCCTCAAATGCTAGCCTCAGAGGAGTACTAGCAAGTGGCAGCTACATTCTGAGCCCTAACAGTGATGCTTTGTATAAGCGTGGTTGCCGTGGGCTTTGACATCTGGGATTTCGGGAAGCTCACTGCTTTCCAAATCTGGTGAAGGGGAATCATGATCTCTGCAGGAAAAATCCCTAAGAACCGAGGTTTTTATGGCTTGCAGTTCTTGCCAGCTTGATGGCACACATCATCCTCACCTTTCATGTTTGCACACTACATAAAAGCTGCAAATAGCAGATCCGTTGACTGTCTTCAGAGTATTTATAATTGGCAGCAGAATCAGCAATACGTGCAATCTGTCTCCTCCTGAGCCTCCAGAGCTCTATGTAAACCAGGAATCTAGTCCAGACTGCCTGAATTCCACCTTTTCCAGAGGCAGATTCCCTTGCACTCTCCCAGTTTGTGAGTCAACAGATCCCTGGTTTTGCAAGGATTACAGATTAGCACAGCTGCCTCTAAGAGGCCCAGTATAGATCTATTCTAAACTAGTCCTGCTTCCTTCGTAGCACCTATGTGAAGGGAAGACTCCTTCTCCCAGCGGTTGAGAGAGCTACTGGGCACTGCCAACAGTAAATGAATTTCCAGGTTGTGAGCGTGTTCCTGACAATAATGAGAAACGAGTGATGCCAGAAGAAAGACTCTCTTATCTGGTTTAGTGCCATCATGCATCAGCTTCAGCATAAAATTTACAGAGCTTGAAAATGGGGCATAAACATTATGGGTAAATTTGGCAGAAAATGTGAGTGACTCTTATCTGGTCATGAATAAATAATTTTCAATTACCAGCCAGGGCTCTGCTATTAAACCCTGGGATAGATTACTTCAAAGTTTGTTTTGTGATTTGTGCATACATAGCAACATAATTTCATCAAGAGTTGGGCAGGGGGGGAAAGAGGCTGCAACATGCCTTCGATTGCTACATGGATGTTTGCTCACAATTTGGCCTGGCTGCTGGCCTCCTTTGTGGAGAACACACGGGGTGGCCTCCGGGAACCCGGATCCCAGCTACCCACAGAACTCCTCAGCAGACTCCTCCACTTGCACAGTCACATTGTATCCATGTACAGAAAAAGAACAAGCCTCCGAATAAACACCTGTCATGAAGCAAAGGAAGTGGCACACCACTGGTTGCAACTTTCATCTCTGACCCAGGAATGGTTACAAAGCCCACCCAGTAAAAACATCTTCAATTAAAAGGCACAACACCATTGATTTCTAATTAGGTGGTTGTTCTGTATTCTTCTCATTCCCTGTAAACACACACAGCTAATAATTACATTTACTATTTCTTGACAGGCCCAGATGATCCTCTAAGAGGCCCAGTATAGATCTATTCTAAACTAGTCCTGCTTCCTTCGTAGCACCTATGTGAAGGGAAGACTCCTTCTCCCAGCGGTTGAGAGAGCTACTGGGCACTGCCAACAGTAAATGAATTTCCAGGTTGTGAGCGTGTTCCTGACAATAATGAGAAACGAGTGATGCCAGAAGAAAGACTCTCTTATCTGGTTTAGTGCCATCATGCATCAGCTTCAGCATAAAATTTACAGAGCTTGAAAATGGGGCATAAACATTATGGGTAAATTTGGCAGAAAATGTGAGTGACTCTTATCTGGTCATGAATAAATAATTTTCAATTACCAGCCAGGGCTCTGCTATTAAACCCTGGGATAGATTACTTCAAAGTTTGTTTTGTGATTTGTGCATACATAGCAACATAATTTCATCAAGAGTTGGGCAGGGGGGGAAAGAGGCTGCAACATGCCTTCGATTGCTACATGGATGTTTGCTCACAATTTGGCTTGGCTGCTGGCCTCCTTTGTGGAGAACACACGGGGTGGCCTCCGGGAACCCGGATCCCAGCTACCCACAGAACTCCTCAGCAGACTCCTCCACTTGCACAGTCACATTGTATCCATGTACAGAAAAAGAACAAGCCTCCGAATAAACACCTGTCATGAAGCAAAGGAAGTGGCACACATCTGGTTGCAACTTTCATCTCTGACCCAGGAATGGTTACAAAGCCCACCCAGTAAAAACATCTTCAATTAAAAGGCACAACACCATTGATTTCTAATTAGGTGGTTGTTCTGTATTCTTCTCATTCCCTGTAAACACACACAGCTAATAATTACATTTACTATTTCTTGACAGGCCCAGATGATCCTCATTCATTCTTCCTCGCAGAGGGGCAGGGATGAAACTGTTCAGTTGTAGGCAGGCAGCTGCAGGCTCTGCTGGGCAGGAGAGACAGGTGCGGGCAGAATAGGAAACAAGAGCATGAGATGATTCGGAGGGAAGGCTGGCACTCATTCAGAGGTGGGGCAGGGAGAGAGGGTCGTCACAGCAGACACAGATGGGTTTTTGTCTTGAAAACACTGAGAAATGCACACAAAGGAAGAGCTGGGAGACGAAGGGACTGCAAGCAGGGCACACGTTGTCTACTTACTTCCCTCGTCTTGTGAGGAAAGAGCATGGAGAAATGAGTAGACCCCAAAGGGGAGGGACTTGCATTGAGAAGAATATATAAGTGCCTCTTCTCAGTGTAACTGGCGTGGAAAGGTGGGCTTTTAGTTCCAGCAGAAGAGGAAGCATGCTACAGATCCAGAGTTTTGGCTTTGCTTCTATTGTTTGGGGGATAGAGGGTGAAAGAGAAAGAGGAGTACAATGGGCATCACAATCCATTACTTCTTCTGATTACTTGTCACCTTCCCAGCAAAGCAGAGAGCAGCATTCTCAGCCACCCTTTTAAAAGTACTCCTTCCAGAATGAGAGCTCAAGCAGAAGGGAACAAGGTTAGATCTGCATTTCTTCGGTGCCTGATTTGCCAAGCCACCCTTTGAGGTACTCATTATAAATCCTCCATTTGTTCCTCTAGAGGAGCTTTCTGAATATCTGTAGGAAAGGAGATCGCTGGGCTCACTGCTGTGGCTGAGCATATGGGTCTTCTTTTCCCCATGCTTCTTTTGGCTCTCACGCTTGGTGTTTCCGTGCTGCTGCCCCTCTAGGAATATCCTGCTTCCTCTTATCTGCCCCCTCAGAACAGTCTCCTGTGGAGGGCAATACTGGTGACCCCCCTCCCCACCAGCAGGAACCCTAGCAGAGGATTATACGTTTTGGCCAGGCTTCCCACACACAGCACTGAGGGGGGAGGAGAGAGGAGTATGCTTGCCTACAGACACTGATCTTTTCCAAAGAGCAGGGGAAGGACAGAAAATTACAGGAGAAGAAATTGCTTTTGAATTGACTATTTTTCTCAGTTTCTCTCTCTGTCTCTCTCGTTCGCATTAACGTCCTCACTCCTTATTCCTACGTCTCAGCCAAGCATCCTGGTTCTTTTTGTTCTTTGCTTGGTCATCCAGTATTACTGGCCTTTTGTACAACAAGGTGTAGGACAGGACAGAATAAGGCCAAAGGCAGTGTGAGCATTTTGCATTCCCAGGCTCATGAAATCTGAACTGTTGTTAGCTCCTAGTATTTGCAGGGGTTAACTGAGAACTGAAGAAAATCTGCCTCTGTGCTTCAAGGATATGAAGGACATGTACAAAGCTCAATTAAAGTCATGTATCAAACATCGATGTTTTTCTTTGTATCCCACTACAGGTGAAGTGTGACCAGTACTGGCCAGGCCGTGGTACGGAGACCTATGGATTAATCCAGGTGACATTGCTGGACACAGTTGAACTCGCAACGTACACGGTCCGGACATTTGCCCTATACAAGGTAAAGGAGGAAGGGGGAACATGTTTGCCAGCCCAATGAGATGCATGATTTGAGACCTGGCTAGTCAAGCTGGAGTTGCATTCAGTTCTTTTCAGAGTGGAGTTCAGGGAGGTGTATTGATCTTTTGTGAAGCTGGTGCAAGGGAACCCATCATCGAAAACATACTGTGGATGATTAAAGCAGAAGCTCCAGCTGCCATTCCAGTCTTCCTCTCTGTGCCCGTAGTTACACATCCAGTTTCTTGTCCTCAGTCACAATTTGGGCATAATGACCAATCCAGCTTTGAGGAATTATGATAGCTGGATGGACAGTGCCCTGTGTGAGGCTGTTCTATGTTTCTCAAGTACAGTTGGCTCAGAAGGTGGGGGCCCAGGTGTACTTCACCTGTGTGCATGTTGTGAGAGGGTGTACAGTGATCTGGTGCTGTTGCATGTGCATTAAATGGCCTTTGTTAACCTCACCATCACCATCTAGCATCTTTTGGCTTCTCTCATAGAACGGGTCTAGTGAAAAGCGGGAGCTGAGGCAGTTCCAGTTTATGGCCTGGCCTGACCATGGGGTGCCAGAATATCCCACACCTATCTTAGCCTTCCTTCGGCGAGTGAAAGCCTGCCACCCCCCTGATGCTGGGCCAGTGGTTGTCCACTGCAGGTAAGGCTGATGCCTCCACATGGAGGACAGATGTTTCAGGGGGGAGCTGGAAAGGGCTCTGTGTGGTTGCTCTGGTGCACTTGTTGGGATTTAAAGCCACCCTGTTGCTGTAGAAACAAGAAACCAGGATTATAGTTCCTCGGTTAGCAAAAGGAGCACTTTGCAGTCAGTGCTCAACAGAGCAATTCTTAATTCACTATTTTCCCTGAGAAGCAACAACATTATAAACATTAAACGTGATGTGAGGAGAGTGTTGTAATTTCAGCAGGGATTCCACGTATGCACCTAATTGCAAGAATACTGATTGCTCAGATGCACAGTCCAACACACACAAAGCACATGTGCGATTTGGCACCCGTGAAATGGGCAATTATTTGTCTTTTATTTGCTTTTCTATATCTCACCTGATCCAGAAAGCTTAATATAGTTACCCTCGTATTTACATGAAGCATAAACTCAGAAGGTATCAGTCTTCTAGACAGAAAGTCTCACTGAAATACAGTAATATTAACTGTTCTAGAGCCATGCCTTCACTGTTTGGCACACTGAAATGTACAGATAAGCATGTATGACCTAATACTTAGTGCTCATTTACAGTGGCTAGACTGTAAGAACCTGGGAGAACCTGGTTCCAATCCTCCAGTGTGTCATGGAAGCTCACAGGTAACCTTTCGCCTGTCATACTCTCTCAAACTGCCTCCCACAGGGGGTGGTTGTTGTGAGGATCAATGTCCTGGCCACCAGGCAGATGGCAAGTCTCATTAACCACAGCAGCAGGGGTTCTCAGGTCAAAGTCCAGCGTCCAACAACGCAAAGGCAAAAGGCTGCCCAAGGGATAGGTAACAAGAACAGCTACAAAACAGGTCCAGGAACTGGTGGGGTAGCCAGCAAGACTGCAGACAAGGTGATCCCACACTAGCTGCAGCCTTATGGAAGGAGTTTCCCTCCAGGTGCAGCTGGTTCCCATGTTATGCGCTTCCTTACAAGCTGAGTACTTGTACTCGTGAGGAGTAGTGGGGCCCAGATCCTGTGGTGACTTATCAGACTCTTCTAGCACTTCCTTAGCTGAGGGGAGGCCGTGTCCATGCCTCAGACCTAGCCCTTCACCTCCACTGCTCCTTAGAGACCTGTCTGCTGGAGCCCCTGGGGCTGAAGGCCCTACTGGCTCAGGGTCCCTTTGGGGAGGCCCTGAGACCCAGCCTCACAGGAAGGGTCTGCCAAGGCAGCGCTTGGGGATGAGTTGTCCTCCTCTTCCTCTCATGAGGACTCATCCTCCCATACTACACCGGAGCGACCCATGACAATAAAGTAAAGAAGAAGAAGAGATTGGATTTACACCCCGCCCTTCACTACCCAAAGGTGTCTCAGAGCGGCTTACAAACTCATTTCCCTCCCCCTCCCCACAACAGACACCCTGTGAGGTAGGTGGGTTTGAGAGAGCTCTGATAGAAACTGCTCTTTTTCAAGAACAGCTCTGACAGAGCTACGGCTTGCCCAAGGTCATCCAGCAGTTGCAAGTGGAAGAGTGGGGAATCAAACCCAGTTCTCCCAGATCAGAATTCGCACACTTACCCACTACACCAAACTGGCTCTCTGGAAGGAGGGGAGAATAATATGGGTCCCCACAAGGGAGAAAAGTGGGGTATAAATTTTTAAAATACATATGATGCTAACAAGCATGTGCATTCACAGCACAGTGAAAATGAATTAGTAACATGCTTCATCTGTACAAATCACAAATAGACTGTCTGCCTTCACATTCATAGACTCTTCTTGCTGCACTTTGGGATGGAAAGGAGGAACTGCTTCAGCCACAAACATCAGTTCACTAGGAATCAGCATCTTATCTAGCCAGTAATTTATCTCTTGCAGCTGAGTGGGAACTATTACTGAACAAACCACTTCATCACTGCAGCTTGCACAAACTCCTTAGAAACGGTATTTAATGCTCTCCCTTCATGCTCTGGTTCAGATGGGAGTGGTGTATAATTAACACACGCTCTCTCTGCCTATTAAATCCTTGTTAGGAATTTGATGTGAGCAGCAGCAAGGAGATGTCCTGCTGCAGCTATCGGATATCGCATCTGTTGCTGTTTCATTGTACACTGGGAGCACTGCGGAGTTGTTTGTTCTGAGGAGCATATCCCTGTCTCCACTGAACAAGGTTGGGGTTTGCTGGCTTTGGAAGGGAGAACATGGCTCAATCCGGGGCAGATTGCAAGGCGTCTAGCACCCTAATTTTGTATGGTTCTACTCATGAGGTCCAACCTGCCTCCTTTAGGGCCTGCTAAACACGTTTGAGGTAGAATGTAAGACCTTGAGGATCTCTCTTCCTGCAGCTTGAGGGGAGGGGCAGAGTGTGAGCCTGAGTTTGGCCCAGAAGGACACCATTTCATGCTGCGTGCCTTCCTTTCACAGTGCCGGTGTAGGCAGGACAGGCTGCTTCATTGTAATCGATGCCATGCTGGAGAGGATGAAGCATGAGAAGACTGTTGACATCTATGGGCATGTGACATGCATGCGCTCACAGAGGAACTATATGGTGCAGACTGAGGACCAGTATATCTTCATCCACGAGGCCTTGCTTGAGGCAGCCACCTGTGGGAACACCGAGGTGCCTGCACGCAATCTCTTTGCTCACATCCAGAAGCTGAACCAGGTGCCTCCAGGGGAGAGTGTCACAGCAATGGAACTGGAGTTTAAGGTGAGCAGAAGAGCATTCACGGCATTTTTCACGTATGCAGGGAGACAGCAACCGTGGGGCTACATGGATGGAACTGGCACCCTTCTGTCATCCCCCCCACACACACACACACAGATATTTGACCTGCTATCAGGAATCAGCTCCTGGGTTAAAGGGAGATGCACATTTTCTAGAGATAATGATTATTTTGTAAATTTCTAAACCAGGTAGGAAGTGATTAAAATGCATTTGAATTGCAAAGTGGGTGTCATCGACATTTTCCTCCCAGAGTGGCAGCTTCTGGGAAGGATACAAGAAAAGGTAAATTGATGTGAAGTTCTCAGCAGTGCAGAGCGCCAGGAGTTGCATCCAAAATCAGACGCAGATGGGGCATTAGGGATCACTGATGTCACTGTGAACAATTTGTCAAGAAACTCTTCTAATTTCCAATACCTGAAATGTCAGTAGCTCCAGCACCTCTTCCTCGCTCGGCTCTGACATCTCCCTAGTTTGGGGGAGGAAAGAGGCGGGGTCAGTGTGTCAAGTTTGGCTGTCAGGCTGCCGGAGGCAGGGTTGTTGGGGTTTTTTAAAAGGAAAGTCCCCAGTTGTCACGAGCATCTGTGCTTGCTAGCAGCACCACCCACTTCCATGGCAGCCTCACACCAGTAATTTCCACAACCCTAATGCTGGTTGTGTGTCTTTGCTAGTGCCCACGCACTCCACTGATGTGCATTTGTGCGGCAGAGGCGTCACTTGGAAGACAGCTCTCTAGGGAGGCAGCAGACCATGGAGACTGAAAGACTGCAGAAGCCCTGCTCTACCCTGAGAATAGCAGCTTGCAAAACACAGCCAATGCATCAAGCTTAGTGACTTCCTGTGCAAATGCGAACTGCAAAGAAATCAATGCTGCCTCTGAACAGTGCTGGCTCCATGGGTTTTTTCTTTCTCCCCGGGGAGGAGGGCATGTGTTGGATCGGACTGCCTTGGCGGGCTGTTGCTGCTTCCTTTCCACTATCAACACCTACCCTCTCGCTTCCTCTCTCTGGGCTCAATCTCCATCATCCCCTCCCCTGAGGGGATAGGGCAAGGTGCTTCTTACCATTGCTGACACTCAGAGGTGAGGCAAGCAAGGCTGGCAGCAAAGAAGAGAAGCAGGAGCAGCCGCCGCCACCACCACCACCACTTTCTGGGTCTTTTGTGCTGCCCCAGAACAAGACGGGCAGTGCCTGAGGGAGGCAGTGAAGGCTGCTCTTTCTCCTTGCTTGCCACTGTTTGCTCATTTGCCCTTTCTCCTTTCGCAGGTGAAATAAGCAAATAATGATGGCAAGAAAAGGAAGGAGCCGCCTCCTGTTTGCTTGCCTGCCTGCCTACCAGTTCTCTTCCTCTGGAGGTAGCTGGCCGGCAAGTGAGCAAGCGGATGGCAGCGACTCCTGGTGAATGAGCGGGCAGCAGAGATGGTACTGAGAGAGTGGGGCCATAACAGTGGCACACAGGAGGAGCCACCACCGATTGCTTTCCTCACCCTCTCCCTCTGGGTGGGAGCAAGGAATAGGTCCAAGGCAAGTCCCCAACACCTCCTAGAAAGAAAAGGCACGGAAGCGAGTGGGTGGGGAGGCGGCTGCTCCCTTCCACTGTGGTCACTGCTTGCTGAAAGAGGAGCATCTTGGCCAGGGGGCTCCCTCTGGGGAAGCTGGCAAATGCCAGATTATGCCAGCCCCAGCTCTGACAGTCACTTGGCCTTGGGCTCACGCTGGAGCCCCAGAGCAAGACCAGTGGGTGTCTCTGCACCAAGGCTGGGGCGGGGAGAGAAAGGGTAGGGCGTGAATTAAGTGGAGCAGGATGACCACCTATCAGTAGGAGGTACTCATACAATTAGGAAGACCTTCCCTATATATGCTGTGTGGGGGTTTCCTCTTTCACAGTGATGATACCCCCCATGCGATCTGACATGCTGAGCCACCCTTTAAGCAAAGGGGCATTTCAGCTGTGGCTCGAGGGGACATCTGGATGGGGCAGGAGGCAGTGGGGCCTTAGAGGACCAATGTGGGTGTGTCTTGGGCCAGGACTGATGCCAGAATGAGGGCGTTGGTGATGTGCCCCCTCCCACTGAAGAATAGATTCAAGGGACAAGGGCAACATCACGGGATGATCCTGTGCCCTTACCCTGAGCCAAGTCCTTATGGACTCCCCCACATTACATTTTACAGTTTACAACAAAGATGCTTTTTTAAAGTGAACGTATAAAAATGTAAAGGGAATGAGACAAATGTCTCCTTGCAAGCACTATATGCGTTTTATGGATGTGCGCGTCAGTGAGCTATGAATGGCTGCAGCTCCCTGTTAAGTGTAGATTCTGCAGTGAATCTGGTTTGCCTCTGATCTGTTGCCTCTCCTCCCCTAACAGCTCCTTGCCAACTCTAAAGCACATACCTCAAGATTCATCAGTGCCAACCTCCCATGCAACAAATTCAAAAACCGTCTGGTAAACATTATGCCCTATGAACTGACACGGGTTTGCCTGCAACCAATCCGGGGTGTTGAGGGTTCAGACTACATCAACGCCAGCTTCGTAGATGGCTACAGGTAAGACCCTCATTCCACTCACTCGTGATCCTTCCTCCCCCACCCTTCGTAGATGGCTACAGGTAAGACCCTCGTTCCACTCACTCCTGATCCTTCCTCCCCCACCCCCACCCCCCGCATGCTGCTGCACTCCCTCTTTTCTAAGCTGGGCAATCCTACTAGGAAACTTCCAGGCAACAAAAACAGTGAGTTATCCTCCATCTGGGGCCATGGACTATTTGTCAAGCTGCCTGCTCCCTAATGCTTGACATCTCATCATAGGCAGTGACCTTTGTCCTTTCTAGCATCTGCAGTATCACAAGCTTTAAGGTGGAGGTGGAGGTACTGTTTCAGGAGCTTTTCTCTGACCAGCATTGATGAGACACTGACTTTTCTACCTTCCAAACTCTTGCTCCCATGTTTTGTTGAACCAAAGCAATATCTGGCAGGTCTAAGGGACTAATTCTTATTGAGAACTGTGTGTGTGCGTGTGTTTATTTAATGTGCTGGATCTTGAGCATGGTTAGAGTCACCTCAGGCTCTCCACTGACAATAGGCATCGGGAAAGGCTCAGCTTGAAGGAGGGCTGTCAAGTAAAACTGTTCCCAGTACTGGCAAATGAGTTTCATCACATTTCAAGAGAGAGAAGGTATGAGTCACCTTGCAAAAGAGAGCAATCCAGCTGCCCCGAAAGTTGCCTCTGCTTACTGAAGTGTATCCTCTGCATGGGAAGAACCATGGCCCTCCATCTTACCCCCTTCCCTGGACACCTCATGGAGCTGCAAAGCAGCAATGAATTGGCAGTGGCTGAGGATGTCTTGGGAGAGGCAAGTAATGCCACAGACACAAGGGAAAGCTTTCTAGTGCAAATCGGGGGGGGGGGAACCCTGATGCCAGGCCTCTAGGCTGTCGTGCTGGGGAGAGAGGAGCAGATGAGCTTCTGTCCACTTTTCTGCTTCAGATCTCAAATATCCAGGCAGTTTTTGGGAGTTACCACCTCCATGTGCCTGGTGCTGCAGCAGAGAGACTGCTATTGAGCGAGGCATGCTGGTGGAAATGCCTGCCAAGCAGCAGGTGGTAGCATTTCATGTCGTTCCTAAACCATCCCTGCAGGCCCCTGTTTATCTCTTCCCATCCTTCCCTTTGAAGTGAGCAATCTTTCTCCACTTTATCTAAAGAGATCAATTGGCCCAAGGTACAACAGACGGCTCTGAAGCTGCATCTTTATTAGCACCTTTGTTTCTCCCAACTCACTCCTCCTCCACTCCCCCCTTTTATGATGTCTTATAAATCCACCTTGGAGCAGCTTCCATCTCTGTCCCACACATTACAGCTGTCCTACAACAGATTCATTAATTTTTAGCACCAATGGAGAGATTAAATGAGAGTGGATAAGGCTAAGAGCTCAGACTACATTGAAGAGTCTGTAGTGCCCCACAGTGGTGACATACAAATGTCACAGCTCTTTTTTTTCAGTTAAAAGCTTGATTTTACACTTTGCCTTAAACTTCCTTTGGAAACTGGATACCCACCTCTAACATCTTCAGGATTCCAGAGTCCCTCTGTGTGTATTTGTCTTCTGTGTCTTCTAGTCTCTATGGTGTCAGCAATGCCACTAGATTTCATAATGCACGAATTCCAGTATTCGGGGTGTTCTTCACCAGCATCCCTATGTCATTGTGGGCTTTCTGCAAATAAAACTTGTTGTACACCTGAAAGCCACCTGGCAGCATTGAACGGTAAGGTTGGAACAGCTGTAATACCAACAAGGCATGATAAACTAGCCCAGCTGTGCATTTTAGAGCTAACAAGCATTAGTTACTCCAATTTATTAGACATGTCTCTTCTCAGATTAAGCAGCCTGGCTAATTTCTTTCATTCTGGATTAGGCAGGTGGATCAAGTGATTGCTGGAAAGTGCTGCAGAACTAAGGGTCTAAGTGTGTCATCATGGACAAATACCTAGATGTTGACACACTTTCACCATCCCCGTACACACAATCCCTTGATGTAGCTCCCTAGATCCAATTGCTGATCACCACCTTCACCTCCCAGCTGTGCTAAAGTCCAGCCCATCACTCTGAATTGTTTGGTATATTCCAGGCAGCAAAAGGCCTACATTGCCACGCAAGGGCCCCTGGCTGAGACCACGGAGGATTTCTGGCGAATGCTGTGGGAGCACAACTCCACCATTGTAGTAATGCTGACCAAGTTGCGAGAGATGGGAAGGGTAAGCAGCATCCTGCGCTTTCGGGGAGGATTGGTGCTAAGTGAAGGCTGTTTTGTGGGATGGTTCCTATGGCCCAGTATTTGAGGCAACAGATTCAAGGCATCTGACTTTGTTTTCCTTCTCATACTCCCTGCCAAGAGTGAAATCCATCAAGCTTCCAGCTGCATGGCTCCACTGGGACACTGGCTCCACTGGGAGCTAGCTGGTGAGCCAGTGGAGTTTCCTTTGCAGCCATAGTGCTTGCTTCCCCCCTCCCCCATCAATGCTTTAAGGGGAATTATTAAATTCAGATCACAGCCTCTGCTTGGATTTTCCTGGTGCCACCAGGAATTCTGGACCAGGTTTTTCCAGTGGCCTGGTATGGGGAAGAAGACTGATTGCTCACCAGGAAGTTATAGGAAATGGATGTGTGTGCAAGGATTAAGGTGAGCTTCCCTAAGTCAATTCCATCATGCTAGCAGTGAGGGGGGGGGACTCAAGAGACCAGCAAGGTGCTGCTCGCCACAGTGAGTGCTGTTCCACGTCACCCTGGGTCTCCAGGGTCCCCTTGCTCCAGGCACTTCACACCCTTGAAGGCAGTGAGAGCAACATCCTGCTTTGACCGGTCCTAACTCTTCCTTTCCCTTTCAGGAGAAATGCCATCAGTATTGGCCAGCGGAGCGCTCTGCTCGATATCAGTACTTTGTGGTGGATCCCATGGCGGAATACAACATGCCCCAGTATATCCTGCGAGAGTTCAAGGTCACGGATGCCAGAGTGAGTATAAATGCAGCTGTTACCTTGGCTTACCCAGTGTTCGTTTCCACCACCGCCCAAGTGCAGATATGCAGAAGAGCACTTTGCCTCATCAGGCATCTGATCCCCCATTGCCAGGACATCCCCACACTGGCACAGGTGTCAAGCAGTAGCAGTCCTTTTCATGTGTGCTCACCCGTGTGCCTCATGTAGGCATGAAACAAAAACAAGACAGTAAGTAGCAAAATGAATCTGCTCAGGTGGTCTTGGCCTCCCTTTCTCAGGACTTCCTGGCACCAGTTTCCAGGGCGCGGTTGTGAAGTGACTTCATCCCTCTCTTTTTCTATCCAGGATGGGCAGTCAAGAACCATCCGGCAGTTCCAGTTTACCGACTGGCCTGAGCAGGGAGTACCAAAAACAGGCGAGGGCTTCATTGACTTCATTGGGCAAGTCCATAAAACCAAGGAGCAGTTTGGCCAGGATGGGCCCATCACTGTGCACTGCAGGTGAGTGCTCAGACTGTCCACAGAGGCTGGGGCTTGGTGCTGTGTGCCCATGGCGAGGAGCCGGCGGCTGCTAAGGAAAGCCCAAGGATTACTGCATAGAGTAGCTTAATTGCCTGGAAATGTGAGGCCATCTCCCATGGGGAAGGTGGGTGAGACTCATTGTCTTGCTGAGCTGAGAGGAGGGCAGCTGAGTATCTCACAAAGCTAAGCATGCAAGAGGATGATAGCTTGTACTGAGGGGCATCAGCATAGGGAAGCGCCTTGTGGCCGTGATCTCTTGGGCTTTCTGCTCTTTGTGGGCAAGCTAGTGTGGTGTAGTGGTTAAGTGCGCGGACTCTAATCTGGGAGAACCGGGTTTGATTCCCCACTCCTCCACTTGCACCTGGCTGGATGACCTTGGGCAAGCCATAGTTCTGGCACAGCTGTTCTTGAAAAAGAGCAGCTTCTGTCAGAGCTTTCTCAGCCCCACCTACCTCACAGGGTGTCTGTTGTGGGGAGGGGAAGGGAAAGGAGTTTGTAAGCCGCTCTGAGACACCTTCGGGTAGTGAAGGGTGGGGTATAAATCCAATCTCTTCTTCTTCTTCTTACTTTCCTTTCTTCCTTGTGTGCAGTGCGGGGGTTGGCCGCACTGGAGTGTTCATCACATTAAGCATTGTACTGGAGCGCATGCGCTATGAAGGCGTGGTTGACATGTTCCAGACCGTGAAGACCCTGAGGACACAGCGACCAGCCATGGTGCAGACAGAGGTACAGCCATCTGCGAAACGGTTTTGCTGCATCACACTTCTCATGGTGCTAGGCTAGAGTTTTGCACTTGAGCACTAGTTAAGCATGACTGGACCAAAGCCCCAATTTCCACTTGCTTCCACATTAGTAAAGGAGAAGAGCTGTAGTTAGGCTGTATTTCATCTAACATGTACTATGCA
Source organism: Gekko japonicus (assembly GCF_001447785.1). Lineage (NCBI taxonomy): Eukaryota > Metazoa > Chordata > Lepidosauria > Squamata > Gekkonidae > Gekko > Gekko japonicus. The sequence continues at coordinate 699,045 of NW_015165259.1, forward strand.
GACACCAGTTAGCCACAGTGTCTTCCCAGACATAGATTTGGCAATCAACTACAGCTGCAGCAAGCGTCTTTCACACAAGTTATCAAACGGCACTTTCTATAGCATGTAAGAGTCTTAATAGAGGAAGACATTTGATTTGGTAAAGAGCTCTTCTAGTCGGACTTTACAATTACTTTGCTGTCAATATCCTCTCTTTGATTTATGTCCCACTATGGGACAAAATGATAGCCCCAAAGAGTTGTCAGTGGGAATGTGGAAAAATATTGTGTTCGCATCAGCTGTTATCTGAAGTATGTTCACGTGTTCTGTGGTAGGCTGCTTCTTGGAGCGTTTTACTGCTGCAAGAACTTCTGTAACTAGTTTAAAACACTGCAGGGAGTCGCATATTCTTCCTAGAGAAAATACTGCTGGGAAAGCAACTTTGGTGGTAGGGGAATGTGAGACATTGGCTTCAAACCACCCCACCATCTGTGCTAACCACCAGGAGGGGACAGATAGGAGGATATAATTTTACTGTGGAAGGAACAGCACCAGCACACATTTGTACGAGATCAGACCTAAGTCATCACCCGGAACCTTGATGCTGTCTTACTTCAGCATGAAGGCAGCCTGAATACCACTGCACGTTTCTTATATCAAAGCGCCAAACAGAAAAGCCAGGCTGGGACCTGATCCCCAGTTGTGCCACAGTGGAGGGCAACCAGGTGGATTCTTCACCATATAGGGAAGCAAAGTACTGAACATTTTGATGGCATGAAAGTTGCCTTCCAACCTGCTGCAGCCCCTATTACAAATGGTCTGCCACTAGAGAAGATGAGTAGGAGGGAGGAGTTGCCTTGCTTGCTGGGAGACAACAGGCTATCTGCTTCTTGCTTAGAACTGAACACAGAAACTGATCCTTGTCACTGTTGTTTATCGCGTAGCCAACCAGGACAATCTGGTATCCCATAGGTCTCTTTGCACAGCACAAGAGTATCTCCTTCCCAGTAGCTGAAAGTAGATTGAAGGGAATGAGGAGAAAGTGGGAGGTCATCTCTTGTCTTCTGTCCTGCAAATACTCCACCTCCATGCTGTAGCCAGGGTCTCAGGAAAGTAGTGTACTCTGAGACTACTGCTGGAATACACTACTGTTGATAGTAAGCTTGAAGAGGTCCAAAATGTTCAGTACTTGGCTTCCCCATATGGTGAAGAATCCAACTGATTGCCCTCCATTGTGGCTCAACTGGAGATCAGGTCCCAACCTGGCTTTTCTGTTTGGCACTGAGACAGTGAACCAAAGCCCCCCCCCCCCCAAGTCCTGGCCTGTTACTGGCCAGTCATTTCCTTTTACAGTAAAGGAGGCAGGAAAATTCGGTTTTCTTGCTGTAGTTAAGGGGAGGAGCGGGGTGCAGAGTACAGTCTTGCACGCTTTACCTTTTTAGTCTTTGTAGCATGACAGAAGTGGTGGGGCTGGTGAGGCTCCTTTTGAGGCTTCCTGCTCATCCTTTCTTCTCCTCCAGGACCAGTACCAGCTGTGCTACCGGGCTGCACTGGAGTACCTTGGCAGCTT
>NW_015165259.1:700649-719503 GCF_001447785.1 Gekko japonicus
CGGGTTCTTCCCAGCCAGCCGCCCATTCGTTAGTCCTTCTGTGCAGATAATGCTGCTGCTGCCGCCGCAACAGCCTCCCCACAACAAACCAATTCTGACCACAGTATTTAGGAACGTTGCCACAGCGCCAAAGGTGGGACCAGCTTCTAGAGTGTTTCCAATCATCAGATGACTGTCTCTTAATGCCCCCACTCCTCTTCCTCCTCCTCCTCCTGATAGCATTTCATTGTGAGGGTCACTGGGTGGATGGAATGGGATCTTTTATATATGTAAAATAGTTAACTAGTCTTTTTATATCTTTTCTTTTTTTAAATTCATTTGCAAGTCTTAAGGTTTTGCTCAGGCAAAACAGGAGAAAGGAGGTGACGGGGTTTTAATTTCCTTTTTGCTCCCCCCCCCCATACTTCCTTTGGCTCCATCATGCTGGCACTGCCCATTTTCGGGCAGCCCCAGGTTAATGTTAGTGGCTGACTCACAGCTCTGGGACCTCTCTGTCCTCTTTTCAGTCTCTGTAGACTATTCAGTTGCACAGAGCTGTAGCCAACCTAACGATTTTTCCTAAAGCCTTCTTTTCCATAGGTCTGTCTATTCAGTGGGACTCCAGCAGGTAGCAGATGCGTGGTCCTATTGACATGTGTCCAGTGACCTTATATTTGTCAGCAGATCCCATGTAAACTTTCCATATTGGGAGAGACCCACTGTGCTGGGATTCTCTCTTATTAAGGTGGGGAATATTTTGTGACAGCCCTGTCATTCCCCAGCTTCCCAAGAAGGACCTGACCACAGACATACATTTATTTAATCCTTTCCATGCCAGTAGCATCCTGAGGCACTGTTGCCTAGGCAACTGTGGCCAGCCAAGTACGTCAGAGCATCTTACAAAGTGAAAGAGCACAACTATGGGAAGTCCAGCTTTCCTGCACACAAAACCCCAGAATGGGGATGCCTTGGTCATTGGGGAGGGGAGGGGAGGGGAATGGGGTTTTTCAGGTAAGGGAATCTGTTCTCAGAGGCTGGATGTAGCTATAATTTCTGCTATCCTGTAAACATTTAAAAATCATTAGAATACTGTATTTTCCACTATGACAGGATGGTCTAATAAACCAATGTGGCAAGACTACTGGACTTAATTTAATGGTACTATATATTAATGCTCCTTATTATTTCACACTAAAGGCAGGGAGATTACAGCCTTCTCCCAGGTGCATAGGTCTATAAAGGTGGTGGAAAGGTCTCTAACTGTATTATCCAATGTATCCAAACTGCATTGAAATCAACAATCCCAGGTTGGTGATGATGGAGAGAACATTCATTTTTACCTTGTGGAAGCATAGTGCTGTAGGGGTCACTGTTGTATACAGTCTGTTTTCTATTTGTTAATAAAAATCTACAGCATCATTGCATAATTCTTGATGTTAATAAATTTGAATAATCGGGTTTCCTACATTTTGGTTTGGCTGTCTTGTTTATTTGGCCATCAGCAGATAAAACTGTAATCCCCACTGAAAGAGGTCTAAAGAGCCAGAGTTTTGTGGAAGTGATGTCTACCTGTCCTTGCAGCAGAGAGCAGAATTGAAATAAGAAATAAGGTTCTTTGAAAGAGACAATCTCTTGTAATAGCTACTGACAAAGAGAAGAAGGAGTGGGTAGGGCTGGTGGTCTTGTAGTAAACTAGACAGTCCCTGATTCATACCAGCAATGGTCATTCAACTATTAAGATAGCTTTCCTACATTGGTACTAGAACAACGCTTGAGTCCAGTGGCACCTTTGAGACCAACAAAGTTTAATTCTGGGTAGATGAAGAGAAGAGGTTGGATTTATACCCCGCCCTGCACTACCTGAAGGAGTCTCAGAGCAGCTTACAATCCCCTTTCCTTTCCCCTCCCCACAATGGACACCCTGTGAGCAATGAGCAGTGTTCCCTCTAAGCAGAGTTAATGTGAGCTAGGTCACCGTATTTTAGCCTCCAGCTCACACGGTTTTGTCTCAGATCAGGAAGGATGGCTCCAGAGCAAACTAAAAGTGATGCAGTAGCCAAATCGCTTGCTCACAACTTTAATGCCAGTAGCTCACAAAGTAGAATTTTTGCTCACAAGACTCCACGGCTTAGAGGGAACATTGCCGGTGAGGTAAATGAGGCTGAGAGAGCTTTTTTGAGAACTGCTCCTGAGAGAACAGCTCCAAAAGAATTTGTAACTGACCCAAGGTCAGCTGCATGTGGAGGAGTGGGTAATCAAACCCGGTACTCCCAGATTAAAGTCCGTGTTCCTAACCACTACACCAAACTGGTATAAGCCTTCATGTGCATGCACACCTCATCAAATGTGATGAAGTGGTACATGCACATAAAATCTTATACCTAGAATTAAACTTTGTTGGTCTCAAAGGTGCTACTGGACTCAAACTCTGTTCTGTTGCTTCAGACCAACACAGCTGCCCCACCTGGATCTACATTGGTACTTGTTATCATCAGGATACTCTGCTTCTGCTAGGACAGCAAAGAAACACAACTACCGTATTTTCCGGCGTATAAGACGACTGGGCGTATAAGACGACCCCCCACTTCTGAGAAGATTTCCCTGGGTTAAAAAGTAGTCTTATACGCAGGAAAATACGGTATATCAACATGTCACATATGGACAGGCAGGTTGGCTGGCTTCTCATCATGAAACACCACCTCCTCAATGAAGGAAATTTATGACTTTCCTTGAGAGGTCTCTCACACACTGTTGGTGTGCTAAAGTGGATATGTACTCAAATAACATAGAACGGCTTGAGGGATTTGAAGATCACCACATGCAGGCTCTTGTGCTAAAGCAGGGTCTTCCATATGTGGAGTATCACAAGTCAGTCTGTCACATGGACTTTAATATGTCAAAAGCAGAACAAAGAAGTGAACGAGACATGATATGCCTTAAAGATCAGGGAATGGTTCTGTAGAACAGTGTAAATAACTCCAGCAAGTAAGCCCAGTTGCCCAATTGGAGGTGAGGAGAAGAGGGATTTCACTGAGGCTGGAGATTAGAAATAAAACTGCTTTCACACGTTTAGCCAAGGCATTGTTTAGGAACAAACTGATTCTTTGTATTTGTGATTGTTGTTTGGAGGCCAATGCAAGATTTTGAAAAACATAACCCATAGAAACCTCAACTAAATTTACTGGTGGACAATTTCTTGCCATAGTTCTTGGACCAACAGATGCAGTAACCTTAGATTACTTCTCCTCTTCTGTTAGCCCCTCATCTGTTTAGAATGTTATTGTCAAAGACCAACTTCAGCCAGGACTCTCTGCAGCTTGTTTTCACCACTGGAACATGAAACACAGATACAGAAGAATGCTCTGGAGAACCCACAAGTGCATTTTTCTCACTCCTGAGTAACCACTACGACCCCCCCCCCCAATGTCAGGAATAACAGAACAAACAGAGGACATGACAGGGAGGGCATCCCATCCTCCCCCTTCTGGCCCTCCTTTTCATTCTGTTTCTATATCCCCTCCCCCCCATTTACCCTCCCCTTCCCCTGTTGCCTGCCTATTTGTTCCTTCTCCTGCTTCGCCAACCCCACTGGCCACTCTGCCTTTAATTCTGCTTCCTCCACTCCTCCCAGTTGCCCCTGTCCTCTCCTGGCTCTTCTCCTCCCCTTCAGTTCCTAAATCCAGGTTCTAGCCCCCTTCACATCCAAATGGGATTAAATAAACACAAAATAGTTTTGAAAGTTCTGAGCTCTCACAAGACTACCTTGTGAGATCTTGGCTGCCATAATGGATCTCCCATTCTAGTTCCATTTCCAGTAGTTTGCATAAAAGGAAAAACCGAACAGTGCAAAAGTGTCCCTGTGTGGAGATTGACAGGTTTCAATCTTACTGGGCTAATGTAAGCAGCTGAGCACTGCTTCTCCACCTTCTCAGTCGACTGAACAGAACCAACTCTTCTCCCTTCTTATACAATATCAATCGATATGCTCCGTATTCTATGCATTTTGTTCTATTATCCCAGCAGTTATCCCAAACTTCACCAAAGTGCTTATATGTCCCTGTCCTGACTAGAAATACCCCCATTCGGTCATCTATGGATTATTGTTTTCCTCCTTGGCAAATCAGCGGTTGCAGCTGATGAATCTAATTGTTGAAATGTTTATCATAAATCACGAAATGCCATTTTGTTACTGTGCTTCTGCTAATGCAATCAAAAGTGGCAGCTGCCTCCAGGAGCAGGATCATATTGCTGACATGTTCAATGCAAATACACACGCAAAATGATGTAAAGGAAAAAAATATCTTCCTTTTAAAGGAGCGTATGGAAATGGATGGCAGTATTCAAGCCCTTCATCTGATTACTTTCATAGATCATCATCAGAAATGACAACACATTTTTTTACTTCAAAGTGCTGCTAAAACCACTGCTGCTTTTAACACTAGCGTTATGGAAGTCAATGCTCAGATCACAGTGATAAGCCAGTTTACAATCTCTAAATCATGTGTAGCGGACTGCCTGTGAAAATACTGAGGAAGAGTTTTTAAAAGGTGAGGCTCAGGTCCATCATAGAGAGGTGATTGACAAACACTGATGAGTCACTAATGCTATGGATTCTCTGATGACGCTCCCTCAGCATACAGTAAACTTGTGTACATGTATTTAATGTCCTACAAAAGTGTCTGCCTTTTTTCATGGATATGCTTAACCCTCTTCATTGGCCACCCATTCCCTGCAAGCTTGAAGAATAATGGTTTCATGTGAACATTCTGGTTGTTGGAAGATCTTTGGCAAGCCAGTTGAACTCCTTTATGAGGCTTCCCCAAAAGTTACCACCATAAATTGGGAGATGCAGGGGAGAGGTGTCATACAGGGCCCTTTTCAAAGTATGTTTTTCAGCCTTTTACCATTATTCATGTTGAAAAGTTTGCTCCTCATGAAACCAAGAATATTTGTCCCAGGAGCTTGACATTTGGCACAAAGGATCTACTTGGTAGGAGGTACAATTAAACCAACCTAGCAAAATCTGGTGGAGGATGGCTGAGTTGTAGCAGTTTGAATTGTTTACTTTGATGTCAGTATTTCCATGTTTTGCAACAGATTTTTTTGCCCACGCAAACCATAGTTCCTTCTTTTCTGCTTTAGATTTAATTTTTAAAAATCAAGTATATATCCCTAGCTCATGCGCATGGTGAAAATGTCAGGTTTATTCTTAAAGTTTAGAGATGTGTCACTGCCTATTTTAATCAGTGAGAACTAAGGGGGCCTATAGATTTCTAACAGCAGATTGTATGAGCAGTATTGGGTTGGTAGAGAGGTGGGCATGTGTGATAAACTCTTTCTCCGTTAATAGGCTGATCCAATCCATGTGCAACTCTTTTCTAGGAAAGTGTAAAGGGAAAGCATGCAAAGCTTATCTTAGGTGCTCAGAGTCCAATTCTGTTAATATGTGTGGGGGGTTTGCTTCCCCCCCCCTTTTTTTTCCTTTTTTTTTTTTTGCAGTTATGGTGAGCTTTACCCTTTTCCCTCCCTCACATGCAGGATTTCCCCTCCATTTTTTCTTTCTTGCTTTCTGGCTGAGCAGGCCCTACTTTTATTCAATGTAGAGGAGAAAAGGTAAGGTGGAATCAGGGGGGAAATGTCCGAGGGTGAATTAATAATAACTCTTAAATAACTAAGAAATTTCACAAACTCGACTTAATATGTTTACAGCAAGTAAGAGTTTTTAAATTTTAGACAAATACACATTTCCCCCTTTACAGCTACAGTTCTTTTAAATTTATTTTGCTCTTTTAAAAAAAATAAATGTTACACAACAAACCTAATCAGCCATCAATTTTCAACAATATACATGAGGGAAAAGAGGGGGAGGGATTTATATATGTATAGAAGAAGGGGAAAAACTATATATTAAGTTCTACTTGTGGACTCACTAAGCAAAATTTCATAAGGAAACTACTATGTATACTTTATTTTCCTTTTTTCATGTTCCTTGTAAGTTATTTGTTTTAAAAAGTACTCACCCTCAGCTGCTGTGACAGACTGTGCTTTAAAAGCTTGTAAGTGCTGTATAAACATGGGATGGACTGTGAAGGGTTAAAAGAGCCTTTGAGTGACAGGCTGCTCAAACAGATTTCATTGGATAGCGTTAGTTGAGAAGAGTTGGGAACAGGGATGGGCATGAACAGACTTACGAACTGAAATTAATCATGAACTGTGCCCGGTTCGTGAGCTTCAGTTTGTGTGATCCTTCCACAAACTCCTATGAACTGAACTGATTTTCACAGAGGTAAGTGGGAGCAGTTCATTGGCCAGACATGCTGCCACCAATGAATCAGTTGGCCAGGCAATGGGGGGGAGGCAGGTAAAAGAGCATCCCGGGGAGGTCCACTGCGAGTTGGATGCCTCTAGCTTGCAGTGGGGCATTCAACACACTACTTCCCCTTTGGGATGCAGATTTCCAGAGAACAGCAAGGATAGATAAGGAGGCCTTCCTGAATGAACAATGCAGAGTAATAGAGGGAAACAATAGAATGAGAAGGACTAGAGATCTCTTCAAGAAAATGGGAGAAATCAAGGGAGTGTTCCATGCAAAGCTGGCCATGATAAAGGACAAAAACGGTAGGGACCTAACAAAAGCAGAAAAGATTAGGAAAAGATGGCAAGAATACACAGAAGAACTATACAAGAAAGACCTCGATGTCCTTGACAACCACGACGGTATAATCACTGACCTCGAGCCAGACATCCTGGAATGTGAAGTTAAATGGGCCTTAGAAAGCATTACTAACAACAAAGCTAGTGGAGGTGATGGTATTCCAGTTGAGCTATTCAAAGTCTTAGAAGATGATGCTGTTAAAGTGCTGCACTCAATTTGCCAGCAAATTTGGAAAACGCAACAGTGGCCACAGGATTGGAAAAGGTCAGTATACATTCCAATCCCAAAGAAGGGCAATGCCAAGGAATGTTCAAACTATCGCACAATTGCACTCATATCACACGCTAGCAAGGTCATGCTCAAGATCCTACAAGCTAGGCTTCAACAGTACGTGGATAGAGAACTGCCAGAAGTACAAGCTGGGTTTCGAAGAGGTAGAGGAACTAGAGATCAAATTGCCAACATTCGCTGGATTATGGAGAAAGCAAGAGAGTACCAGAAAAATATCTACTTCTGCTTCATTGACTATGCTAAAGCCTTTGACTGTGTGGATCACAACAAACTATGGCAGGTCCTTAAAGAGATGGGAGTACCAGACCACCTCACATGTCTCTTGAGAAACCTGTATAAGGGCCAAGAAGCGACAGTTAGAACCGGATATGGAACAACTGATTGGTTTAGCATAGGAAAAGGAGTACGACAAGGATGTATATTGTCACCTTGCTTATTTAATATATATGCAGAGTACATCATGCGAAATGCTGGCCTGGATGAATCACAAGCGGGAATTAAGATTGCTGGGGAAAAGATCAACAACCTCAGATATGCAGACGATACCACTCTAATGGCAGAAAGTGAAGAGGACCTAAAGAGCCTCTTGCTCAGGGTAAAAGAGGAGAGTGCAAAAGTGGGCTTGAAGCTCAACATCAAAAAAACTAAGATCATGGCATCCGGCCCCATCACTCCTTGGCAAATAGAAGGGGAAGTCGTGGAAGTAGTGACAGACTTCACGTTCCTGGGATCCCAGATCACCGCAGACTGTGACAGCAGCCATGAAATTAAAAGACGCCTGCTCCTTGGGAGGAAAGCGATGGCAAATCTAAACAGCATAATAAAAAGTAGAGACATCACCCTGCCAACAAAAGTCCGCATGGTCAAAGCAATGGTATTCCCAGTAGTCATGTATGGCTGCGAGAGTTGAACTATAAGGAAGGCCGAGCGCCGAAGAATAGATTCTTTTGAACTATGGTGCTGGAAAGACTCTTGAGAGTCCCTTGGACTGCAAGAAGATCAAATCAGTCAATCCTAAAAGAAATCAACCTTGACTGTTCCCTGGAAGGCCAGACAATGAAACTGAAGCTCAAATACTTTGGCCACCAAATGAGAAGGGAGCACTCACTGGAGAAGACCCTGATGCTGGGAATGATTGAAGGTCAAAGAAGACGGGGACGGCAAGGGATGAGATGGTTAGACAGTGTCATAGATGGAACGAACATGAAATTGAGCAAACTCTGGAGGACGGCGGAAGACAGGAGGGCCTGGTGTGATGTCTACATCCAACAGTTGGGTACTCTTAATCGTTACAGACGGGTACAAAATAGAGTTTACATCTACAACCCCCCATCTCTTTACACCTTCGCCAGTCCCCAGATCTGCAGAGAGTCAACACCTGATGGGGCAAGCAATCCAACACTTGTACAATATAGGAGCAACAGAAGAAGTTCCCAAACAATAGTAATTCAAAGGGATCTATTTGGTACTCTTTGTGCCCCCCCCAAAAAAAAATATATCAGGGGACTGGAGGGCAGTCCTGAATCTAAAGGGACTGAATGTCTGGGTGAAGAAACATAAGTTCCGGATGGAGTCACTTTGCCGTATTGTGCACATGCTTCAGCAGGGAGATGTCCTGACATCATTAGACCTCAAGGAAGCTTACCTGCATATCCCAGTGCATTTTTGCTATCAGGAGCACCACTTCCAGTACAGGGTGCTCCCCTCTGGCCTCTCTTCTGCTCGCAGAGTGTTCACCAAGGTGATGGTGACACTGGTGACATGGTTATGCCCAGAGGGCATCCATGTGTACCCACAACTGGACAACATCTAGTTGTGTCTGAGACAGAGACAGCTGTTCAGTCTATCCAAAAGACAGTCCAGTGCCTACAGGCACATGGGTTTCTCATCAACAACCAGAAAAGCCACACCACGCCATCCAGGGATCTGGTTCACCTGGGCACAAGGAATCTTCCCAGAAGAGAAACAAGAGAGAATAATACACCTGGCAGAAAACCTCTGGAAGAGCAGCTCAGCAGACCTGATGCTCCTGACAATGGAACAAGGCCTAATGATATCCATGACAGACCTGGTGCCCTGGGCCTGGTTTCACACCAGAGTGCTACAGTGGACACTGCTGCCCGGATTCCAAGGGACATTATCAAAAAAACCCACAAACAGATCAAAATTACGGGCCACCTCAAGGAGGACTTGAAATGGTGGACAGTGAGTGATCACCTGTCCAAGGGTACCAGCTTCATGCCACCCCAACATATAGTAGTCACTATGGATGCAAGCCAGAGAGGATGGGGAGCTCACTGTATGGAGTGCAAGGAAAGTGGCACACAGCAGAGTCAGCACACTGCATCAACTAGCTGGAGCTCCGTGCAGTCAAATTGGCATTGGAAGCATTTCAGACCATGGTGCAGAATCAGCACGTCATCCACATTGACAACATGACCACAAAGGCCCGCATCAACCGCCAGAAAGGCACAAGGTCAAACTTGCTGTTTATGGAAGCAAAATGTCTACTCATGTAGGCAGAATGGAACCTGGGAAGCCTGAGAGCAGCATGTTTAAAAGGGAAAGCCAGCCTGGAGCCAGCCTGGCTGAACAGGCAGGCCCTGGATCCAGGGGAATGGTCATTGAACAAGGAAGTGCTCATTCAGAATACAGACAGATTCAGCACGCCAGTAATGGATCTCCTTGCATCTCCAGGCAACCAGCACATGGAGAGGTTTCTGACAAGATTCCAAGACCCCAGGACAGAGGGGGAGGATGCGCTGTCCCCCCCTTGGCAAGCAGGGTTTACTGTACGCCTTTCCACCTCTTCCACTCATCAGCAAGATGCTCAGTGGGGTCAGATGGTGATCTTCATGGCCCCTCACTGGCCACGGCGCCTGTGGTTGTCAGATCTCATCCAAATGTTGACTGCCCGGCCATGGTCTCTACCAAGCAGGACAGACCTCTGCCAGGGTCCTATCAAGCACCCAGACCCGGATTGGCTAAAACTGATGGCCTAGAAAAGGAAAGGTCGGACTTAGACAAGGTTTTCCTAGCAAAATAGTGGAGGTCCAGGAAACCAGCAATGAGCTACATCTACGACCACACATGGCATACATTCAAGACCTGGGCTGCTGGCAAAAGCCTGAACCCACTATAGCCATCTTACAAGGACATTGTAACCTTTCTCCGTGAGGGATGGAAACAAGGTCTCTTGCCTAATATATTAACCAGTGTAAGCCGCCCTGAGCCTGCTTTGTGGGGAGGGCGGGGTACAAATTAAATCAATTAATCAATAAAAAGACAGGTAGCAGCACTCAATGCATACTTAGGTGCAAAATGATTGAAAAACCTGTCTACAAACAAGCACATAAAAAGATTTATCAGGGAAGTAAGCCAGCTGGCTCTACCTGTCCATCACAGGTTTCCCACATGGAGCCTGTCCACGGTCCCTTGGGCGCTGGCAAGGCCACCTCTTGAACCTATAAAATCAGTAGAACTCAAGTATCTGTCATAGAAGGTGGCATTCTTGGTCATGATAACATCAGCGAGAAGGTATCGGAAACGGTGGCACTACCAGAAAAGAGTTATTATGCACCTTCCAGAAGAACTTGGTAACATTAAGAACTGATCCATCCTTCATCCCAAAGGTCAGTTCAGCCTTTCATCTAAATCAACCACTTATCCTTCCATCCTTCTGTCCAAAGCCCAAATACCCAAAAGAAAAGGTGTGGCACAAACTAGATGTACACACAGAGCATTGCGAACTTATCTGAATAGGACAGCTAGCTTGCAATTATTGGATGCATTGTTTGTATCACATAGCAGCCAAAACCTGGGACGGAAGGTCACAAAATCCACCTTAGCATTCTGGGTAAAACAGTGCATATTCAAAGCATATGAAGTTCAAGGCCTTGCACCGCCCAGGGCAGTGACAGTGCATATTCCACCAGAGCAGCAGCAACCACAACAGCCTTCTCCACAGGAGCCACTGAGGAGGAGATATGCACGGTAGCCTCTTGGGCATCCTTCTCAACATTCATTAGACACTATAGAACTGATCAGACCACATCGGCAGAAGCAGCCTTTGAAAGAAGGGCCCGGCAACAGGTGGTTGAGGCTTAGTTCCTGAAAGGTACCCACCCAGGAGGGCAGCTTCGGTAAAGCTAACCAGTTGGGATGACTTCCCCCGCTGAAGGAGAATGAAACATTGGAACTTACCTGAAGGTTTCTTATCTTCCGTGGAGCAAAGTCATCCACTTCCCTCCCAAAAAAGCATATTAAAAACCCCTCAGAAATGAAGAATGGCTGGATACAATAGAGCCAGAGAAGATTGGGACAAGAGAATGTGGAAAGGAGCAGACGCAGCAGGGCTTTGACATAACTGGAGGATCAGATAAGGATCACTCCAATAGGAAGCCAAGCAAAATTTGCATAGCCCTACCTGAGCAAGCAGAGGCGTGACCTGACCAATTTGGATGACTTCACTCCACTGAAGAGAAGAAACCTTCATGTAAGTTCCAGTGTTTCATTTTGTCTGTCCTAAATCTAGTGCTCATTGACTTTATTGAGTATCCCCAAGTTCTAATATTACGAAAGAAGTTGAAAACATTCTCTCCACTTTTTCCACCCTATGCATAATTTTATAAACCTCTATCATGTCTTCCCTTAGACTTGATCTAATCTAGCCTGAAGATTGCCATAGCATGGATTAGCCATTGGGAGAAACAGCTTCCAAACTGAATGGAGCTACTTATTTACCTATTTTTCTAACAGGATTCCTGGATCGAACAGGATTCACAGGCTTTTAACCAGTTTCTTCAATGGAAGTTGTACCCCATCAATGTTAGGAAGAATTTCCCCATCCAGTGCAGACATATTACCACCCAAAGATCTTACAAAGATCATCTGCTGGTGCTGCTAAAGCTCTGTCTATCCCAAAGCGTGATTGATAAGGGTCAATGAGCAGATGTGTCATCCAAATAAACATAGATTTGTTCTGCCACTATCCAATATTTTCCCCCACAAAGGAAGGATTTAACACAGGTCTATAGCTGACTAAATGACTGCTTATCTGCAGAAGCTTTCTTTAATAAAGGTCTGATAAATGGCTCTTTCAGGGACTTCAGGAGAAACTCTCTGGTAAAGAGGCCTTCAGACGTTTTGGCATCAGAGGTCTCATTACCTCACTAGAAAATTTTATAAGCCACGAAGGGCATGAGGCTATACTACAGGTGGTGGCTTTCTCACTCCCTGGGATTTTGTCGACATCGCACTGGGAAATTAAACTGAATTGATCCAAGCATTTGCAATTAGATTTTGCCAGAGATGCCCTAATGCCTGGCCGCTGATTAAATTAGTGTCCAATTTGGAGCAGATCTGAGAGATTTTGTCAGCAAAGAATCATGCAAAAATATCATAGTTAAATGCCAATTCACTAACATTTGCAGACTCACTCCAAGGAATAATCAGTTGCTGTATTAATCTAAATAATTGTGCTGGATGCCATTCAGCTGACACAATAGTAACAGAGAAGTAACATGTCTTTGCCATAACACACACACACAGACACCTCATAGGCTTTACAATGGGCTCTAAATAGTATTTTGTCAGGTTTAGCCAGATTTTGCCACCACCACCAGTTTAAATGCCTGCCAGCCCTTTTTAAATCAGTCAGCTCTACAGTGAAGCTAGGGGTCTATCCAAGGGTGATAGAGGACATCCTACAAAACATACCTGTGCCTAATGACCCATGCTGTTCTCTGCTTCAGAATTGCCCCTTGCAGGAAAATATTACTTTCTCATTAGTTTCCAAGGATTGGAAGTCAAGGCTGACATGCTACCAGTTGCATGGGCACTGCCAGGTTAGTGAAGGAGATACGTGTGCGTGTGTGGTAGAACTTCTGCAACTAATGGTCTGGCTCCCTTAACAAGCAAATGTGATTTGCAGTGTGCGTGTCCTTTTCCTGCTTGCTCTCTCCCTGCCAGCCCACTGCTCTGTTCACCTCGAGTTCTCTCTCCTCCTTCGCTGAACCCCACTTCCCTCCTCTTCACTCCCTTCCCTCTGTACCCATATCCAGTCTGTCAGGGTGCAACCCCTGACTTCTGAGCCTCTGATGGGCTTAGGGACAACACTGAGGAAGAGGGTAGCATGGAAGCACTAGGGCACTCAGCTGTCCACTAGGTATCACATCATCTGCATTCCTTGTATGCTTTCCATAGGATTGCCACAAGTTAGGATTACCAATATCTTAAGTGCTTTTTAAATAAAAGAACCAATAAAATAAAGGACAGGTCCCATGAATAGCTCTTAGCCAACTGGAGTTTCAGTGTTATGACTGATTGCCATTACAGCAGTAAGTGGGCCACTGAGAAGAGGGGAGTCCGGGGGCAACATGAGGGTGACACACAGCTCCAGAAGAGCCCCGGAGAGCCGGCACAGTGGCAAGGTGGCACTGGAACAAGGCTTGGCTAATGCTGGGCAGGTGAAGCATATCACTAGAAAGGGCACTGCGCTTGGTCTGGAGGGGGGCAGTGACATGGCTTGGGGTGCTGTTGTGCCACCCAGCCACATCTCCTTTCCTTGCACTTGTGCTAGAAGGAAGAGGAGGATGAACCAGAGAGGGACACTGGGAGGCAGGGCCAGGCAACCCAGAAGGGGACAGGAGGCAGAAGAAAGAGTGGGAGGAGGAATAAAGACAACTCTACAGAAGGTTAAGGCAAAGAAGCCCTGGATGTTTGCATTGACCCCCGCTTGGGCCCAGTGTCAATACTAGTCGGGTATAGGAAGAAGCCTTAGGAAAGGTGTTGGGGCAAAACTGATGTAAACTGAGCACCCACCTGATAGATTCAGGTGGGTAGCCATACTGGTTTGAGGCAGCAGAACAAAGTTCGAGTCCAGTGGCACCTTTAAGACCAACAAAGTTTTATTCAAGGTGCAAGCTTTCCTGTGCAGGCACACTTCCTCAGATACAGATCGGACGAAGTATGCATACACATGAAAGCTTAAACCTCGAATAAAACTCTTGTGGTCTTAAAGGTGCCACTGGACTCGAACTTTGCCCTGGCTTTTGGTAGTGTGTTATCCAATGGAGAGGGAGGAATTAAACTTGCCCTCCCTCAGACCAGCACAGTTATATTTTTTTTAAAAAAAATCCAGCTGCAAAATCACCACCACCACATATGTGCATGTTCACACACACACAAAATTCCTCTATCATCATTTGGTGGCTGACTGGCTGGTCCTGCAACATGTATGCTGTGTTCATCACATATGCTACAATATAATCAATGTGATTGCTAAATGGAGGCTTTTACTGTAGCTAATGGAGTTGTTCTGCTTGTGGTGCATGTTCTTATTTCTCAATGGATCCTCAGATGAATGAGGGCTACAGCACAGGGGTCACAGCATGCTTTCTGTTCTGTGTGCTGGAGGGTTCTTTGCAGAACATCTGGCAATGGTAGTACACTTGGGTGCGGAGTCTGATTCCTAGTGGTAAACCTGAATCCTCAATTATGTGGAAATCAGATAAAGGAGTTTCTGTAGACTTCCATGAACTCTTCTACCTGACTTTAATTCAGAGTCTTACAGTGGTCAGAGAGCCAGGGCATATTCAGCTTTCCAATAAGCAGCATTTATTTGCCTTTTGGAACTGTTCTTTCTGGGCTCGGATTTCCCCCCCCCCCCTCTCGCGGATGACCCTTTTCATATGCTAATGAGTTATGCTAATGAGTTCCCCTAGCTCTTTTTCTACGAAATGACCCCTGACCTAGAGGCTCTGTTAACTTCCTAGTTACCAGCCCCTTCCTGTACAGGTAAGAATATGTGATTATTTTGTAGAAGCATACTTATCTCTTTTTGTTGTAACTGCAACAAATGCTCTTAAAATGCCGTGCTTGTTGTAATTTAATGTTGAATATATCTTTGATCTTTACAATGACTCTTGCCTGTCATTCCCTCTGTGGTTGGCAGATCACCCTCTACCTCTTCAACAGCAAGCCCTGGCCCCACTGATATTTGGAAACAACCATCCTGTTGCCTTTCCAAGCCCTTCCTAAGTCTTCAATTAATTCTGAATAATTAAGTTTTTAGCAAGGTCCTTCCATCCCACTGTCAGTTTTTCTAACATGTGGCCATACACTTGGTGTTCCAACTCAGTTTCCCCCAGCGTTTGTAAACTAGCTTTCAAGGTGTTAATTGAGCTTTGTATATCTGGAATAATTATGGAATTATAAAACTGGGAGGAATCAAATGGCCATTTATTCAACACCCTTTCCCCAGCAGGACCCATGTGACAAACCCTCAAAAGCAAACTGTGCAACTCAGGAAAAGAGTGTGCCATAGAACATCCCTGTAAAGCCAACAGCTGTGAAGCAGCAACTAAAGACAACTGTACAGCTGCACCCCATAGAATATGTACACGCTATACACTAACATTGGTTTTATGCCAGCTGAATGGCCATGGCTTGTCCAAAGAATCCTGCAACCGGTAGTGGTGCTCCCTGGGAAGTTGCTCACACTGTCATAGACTTGCAACAGAAGAAGATTTAAAGCAACTTGCAAGTACAGTAGATATCTGTTGTTCTGTTAGGCTGCCACTCAGAAAAACAGCAGGTGCCAAGGCAAAGATGAACAAGCACATTGTCTGAAACCAGCTAATAAGTTCCAGGTTTTGAGAAAAGACAGGAGCCAGTGGGTGAGGGTTCAGCAATTGGCTGCTGAATAAGGGGACCCCAGGTGTTGGGATGGTCTCTGAAGAGGCCCAGTCTTAAACACCCAGGCCTTATCAAGGTGAACTCAGTTCAAGTAATACCCCAGAAAATGCAAACAGCAATGCCCGGCCTCATTAGCTGTGAGACACGAACTGTGCTGCCTTTAGTTGCCAGAGCAACCAAAAGGAACAGAAACTGAAGTTAAGCTGCTCCAGTTAAAGGCAATTTAATGTCCCTACTCAGTAAGTAATTGTGTAGAAATCTGCGCAGTCAAGGTACTTCCTCAGCAAAGAACAGCTCATGGCAGTATCACCCGCAGAAACCGCAGACGAAGCTCCAAGCAGACCAGCAGAGTAAGTGTCTAGCTGAGGTTCTCAGAGCCCAATCTTCAGCAAAAGTTAATGTGCCTTTTCTGCATCTTGGACAGTACATGCACCATCTACCTTATCGATATATGTGCAAGACATGGGGAATGTTTCTTGCATCATTTCATAAGAACATCTAGTCCAGCACCCTCTTTCCAATAATTTATTTATTTATTTATAATATGTCAAGTCTTTATTTATTTGTGTTATAATATGTCAAGTCTTTCTCACAACCCCCTGCGCCACCCTTTTTTTTTTCTTGCAACATCCCAAACATTCTAGCCTTGCCTTGGTTGTTTTGATAAATTCTGGAGGGCTGTGCAGACAAAATAACAAAGAATCTCTTTAAAGACTTAACAAATTTAATGTAACAGAAACTTTCCCTATTTCCTATTTCTCAGGGAAAAGGAAGATTCCTTCCATGAAATGTTTCTGCTGTTTGCCTGATTGTCTTCACCAAAGGGCAACCAGGGCATCTGCACCAGGCCCCACATTGGGAGCCCCCAACTGCCCATAGCCGTGCTCCTCCCCATGGACAAGAAAAAGAACAAGAATCCCCTGCTGCCACCACCCACCCATTTGGGGCTGAGGCCACCTGCACATGAACAATGACCACTTGAACCCACCCCCATCTGGGATTTGGGCCGATGGCTCCCAAGTGGGCAACAAGTCACTTGAGCCTGCCCCATCCAGGGCTCAGGCAGCCCAGCCCCTGGCAGAGTGGCAGAGGCTCCCACCTGCCTCACACAGGGTTAGGACCCTTTAGGGTTGCCAAGTCCATCTTCCACCCCCAGTGGGGGACTTTGGGGGCGTTCCTGGAGGGGCATCCCCGACGTGATGATGTCACGTTGGGGACGTCCACCGCTCCCCCCCACCCGCCCGTGCGCCAGATCTCCAGAAGTGGCAGTTCCCTGCACTTAAAGGAGCTGGCGTTTCCCTTTTAAATGCAGGAGCCGGCGTTTCCCCTTTAAGAGCAGCCGCGTTTCCCTTTTAAGAGCACGAAGCTGGCATTTCCCTGCAAGCTTGCGAAGATCAGGCTTGGGAGGAAACACGGGTTCCACACACTTAAAGGGAGAGAGATGGGTGGCTGTGGGTGTTGGGGGTGGGGCTTCCCCCGCCAGCCATCTGGTCGGTGGCGGGTAGAGCCCCCCCAAAACGGGGGAACCCTGGCAAACCAGGGGGGTTGGCAACCCTAGGACCCTTGCTTGGGCCTGGAGGGGAGTGGCCGCAGTGTTTCTGTGGGCTCCACCTTGTCCTTTGGCCCAGGTCCGCAGAATCACTAAGACCAACACTGATTTGAGGCCATGTTTCTGAATAGTCACTGTTAAAAAACCACAGTGGCATTCTTTCTCCTTCCCTCTTAAGACCAATTGCTAAATAGAAAATAACTATATTCTTTTTCCTCCACTACTGCCTGACCCCCCCCTCCAACCACTCACAGTAAGTATTTGACCTCTTCTAGCAGCTCTTTTTGCTTCGTGCATCGATTTTTAAGCCTTCTGTGCAGGGATTGCTCCAGATCTATGTTCTGCACAGTACTTAAGTAGCTACAACAGTAGAAATGCTGCTGCCAAGCAGAGAACCAGTACAGAGAATTCAAATCATGCAGCAAAAGGCAGATCAAGTTGGTTTAAGACATTTGTAAGTGCTGTACATTGTCAATGCAGTTTCTGAGAGATAGGCAGAATATATTTTTCTGTGATAGATATGAGAGAAAAGATGTATTCAGATTTTTTAAGAGTCCAGAGGAGAACCAGGAAATTGCAGGTCAGTCAGCCTAAAGTCTATCCCAGGCAAATTAGTAGAAACTGTAACCAAAGATAGAATTGTTAGGCACATAGACAAAGCCTACTGAGGGAAAATCAGCATGGCTTCTGCAAAGAGAGGGTTGGAGCACCTTCCTTATGAGGGAAGGTTGAAGAGTCTGGGGATTTTCCAGTTAGAAAGAGACGATTAAGATAGAGGTTTATAAAATTATGCATGGGGTGGAGAGAGCTGACAAAGAGAAATTTTTCTCCCTTCCAAAATACTGGAACTCAAGGTCATCAAATAAAACTGATGGGCAGTAGGTTCAGGACAGAGAAGGAGAGAATGGGATCCCGGCGGAACAGCGCAGCGACAGGCGGGGCTCGGAAGGTCCCACAAGGATCGGTATTGGGGCCAGCATGTTCATCAATGATCTGGAACTAGGGCTGAGTAGTGTAGTGGCCAAGTCTGCAAATGGCACAAAATTATTCAGGATAGTGAAAACCAAGGCTGACTGTGAAGAGCTCCAAGAGGACCTCCACAAACTGGGTGAGCGGGTGTGGCAAGTGTAGTTCAATGTTGGTGTCAGTTGATGCACACTGGGACAAAAAAATCCCAACTTCAAGTATAGGCTAATGGGGTTTGAACTTGCTGAGACTGAGAGGGGAAAAGATCTTGGGGTTGTAGTGGATAGCTCAACAGAAGTGCCAACCCAGTGTGCTGCAGCAGTGATTAAGGCAAACTATGTTAGGGATTATTAGAAATGAATGGGATTGAGAATAAAACAGCCAATATTGTAATGCCCCTGTATAGATCTATAGTGCAGTCTCATTTGGAATACTTTGTACAGTTCTGGTCACTGTATCTCAAAAAGGACATTGCAGAGCTGGAAAAAGTACAGAGGAGGGCAACCAAGACGCTTAGGGGGTTGGAGCACCTTCCTTATGAGGGAAGGTTGAAGAGTCTGGGGATTTTCCAGTTAGAAAGAGACGATTAAGATAGAGGTTTATAAAATTATGCATGGGGTGGAGAGAGCTGACAAAGAGAAATTTTTCTCCCTTCCAAAATACTGGAACTCAAGGTCATCAAATAAAACTGATGGGCAGTAGGTTCAGGACAGAGAA
>NW_015165259.1:719583-734768 GCF_001447785.1 Gekko japonicus
GAAAGGTGCAAAGACTTGTGTATGGAAAGAAGAGAAAGAGGAGAAGGGAAAGACAGGGACAATGTATGCGAAAGATTGAGAAGGACAAAATGGCTTGGAAGCATGAATATGTGGATTTTACCGAGGAGAGAGTGGAAGTGATGTACCAACTATGTAAGGGGAAAGACCATGTAGACATGCTACTAAGGAAAAAGAAGCTTCAGGTCCATAGAAGGCAAATTAAATTATATGAATTGTTATATTTATTGTGCTTCTCTGTCTGATTGTGGAAAAGGGCTTGAATAGAACATCCTGATGTGAAAAAATGAATTGAATAGATTAGAGTATAATTGGATGAGGGTTTGTAATTATGACTTAATGGGTGGTGGTATGAATTATTGTAAGTAATGGGGAAAAAGAAGCATCAGCTCCATAGAAGGAAAATTAAATCATATGAATTGTTATATACATTGTGTTTTTCTGTCTGATTGTGGGAATAAATTAGAGTATTTGGTTGTGAAAAAATGAATTGAATAGATGTTTGATGAGGGTTAGTAGATGTGATTTAAAGGGTGGTGAGATAAATTGATGTATGTAATGGGAAAAAGTGTACTAAATTGTTTGCATTGTTGGGTTTTGTCTGTCTGTTTGTTATTCTGGTTTTTTTGTGCTACCTCTTTAAATATCTGGGGAAAATGTGTAATTTGAAATGAATTAGGTAGGCTGCAAGTATAGGGAAAATAATGAGAGGTGTTGATAGGAAGAAGAAAGTAGTAGTAGCAGAGAAGGTGTTCAAAAATGTGAGGGAAAGAATTTAGACAGAAGAGGGGTGTGATTTATAAAATAATAAATAAATAAAGTGCATAAATATATTGACAAACTTTAATTGAAATATATGAAGTGGAAAACCCAGGAAAGGAATGGAGAACATACTGCCTACTGGTGAAACATTAACTATGAGTAGTATATCAGTTATGGTTTGAGGACAATCCTGACTTATGTAGGGAGGTAAACAAGGAAAATTTTGAAATAATTATAAAAAATAATAAACTTAAAATAATAAATAAAAATAAATTAAAGTAATATATGAAATATGTCTTCTATAGAAAAAGAAGGGAATTAGTAGAAAGTTTGTTAGTTACCTGTCAAGAGAGGAAAATGTGAATTTAAAATGGTTGTTATATTTAATAATTTATAAAAGAGTGAAACGAAACTTAACAAATATTAGTATTGGACGTGTGTATTTGAAAATGTCATTTATTTAATGAGAAGAAAGGAAATTTATATTGACTTGGTTGATGTGTTGCTATTAAGATATGCATTTAAAACATAAGTAAATTAATTGGAGATATATTAAAAATATGATTGTGATTATGAGCATGTGAAAACCCAATAAAAATATTTATTTTTAAAAAAGGACAGAGAAAAGGAAATACTACTTTACACAGAAAGTGACTAGAATGTGGAATGCACTGCCAGAAGATGTAGTGATGGCCACAAGAAAAAACAGTTTTAAAAGGGGATTAGATAGATTCACAGAGGATAAATGGCTACTAGCCATGGTGACTGAGGGGATCCTCCACATTCAGAGGCGCTAACCCTCTGAATCCCAGGAGCCAGGAGGCAACATCAGGGGAAAGCCTCAGCCCCCATGCCCTGTTGTTGGCCATCCAGAGGAACTGGTTGGCCACTGTGTGAGACAAGATGCTGGACTAGATGGACCATTGGTCTGATCCAGTAGGGCTTTTCTTATGTTCTTATGTTCATTTTCACATGCTCTTTGGCCAGGTAGGGAAGAGGAAGCAAATACAACACAATACAGGTAATGCCCTGAAGTTCTAAATAGCTGAATATTCATACCTACCCAGAAAGTCAGAGGATTCAAGCATGGCCTGGGCTGTATACCCTAATTCCTCCCTCTCCCCAGCATGCTAAACCCTGGCTATCAGGAGAACTCCACATGGCATACAGGGCTTTTCCTAGTTTCCTAAAGATGATGAGTAACCGGGGGGGGGGCAGTTATCATGCCAATCTGAACTTCAGAAGGTCTGCTACATTTAGCAAAGGGCTGCCTGATGCCAAGACCAATTTACACCAGTTGGATGTACCTACTGGGGCTGCGGTGGTTCAAGTGGTTAAGACACTGAACTGCTGACTGGAAAGTCGGTAGTTCAGCAGTTCAAGACCCGAGTGCTGCATGACAGAGTGAGCTCCCGTCTTTGGTCCCAGCTCCTGCCAACCTAGCAGTTCGAAAGCAAGAAATTGCAAGTAGTTAAATAAGTACCGCTTCGGCGGGAAGGTAACAGTGTTCCGTGTGCCTCGGCGTCTAGTTATGCCGGCCACATGACCACGGAAATGGCTTTGGACAGCGATGGCTCTTCGGCTTGGAAACGGAGATGAGCACTGCATCCCGAGAGTCGGATTCGACTGGCTTTCGAGCAAGGGAAACCTTTACCTTTACTGGGGCTATCAGTGGAACAAAAACAGTTGTTAGTGCAGGCTGAGGAGCAGCTGCCTCAGCAGGAACCTAGAAGACAGAGCTTCAGCAACTGGCTGAGCTACCAGAAGTCACTACCAGATCCTCAATAGGCTTCAAGATAAACACTGTCCCTTCTGTGTCCTGTGGACAGATGAGACCTTAGTCAGGGAGATTTGCATATGCAAAACAGCTCTGCACTGAAGCTTTCTCAAGCCACCTCACCACAAAGCAACAGCAGTGGATCATACACTGGTGGGAAATCTGGATGGTGTCCTCTTGTTTGGCTGTTCATATGCAGCATTTGTTATTCAATGTTAGTTCCAACTGCAAAACTCAGCAACGATGTGACCTTGTTTGCCAGTGTTTGACAATGGTGGGTTAAAAGCACCAACTCAAAAAAGCCCTTCACAGAGCAGCTTGGTTGTTGGGTCTGCTCTGCTCTGCTGTGGTTCCAAGCAAAAGGAATTTCTCATGGCAAGATTCCTGCATCTGGTTCTGTTTCCTACTAGCATCAGAAAAACTAGACAGAGCCATCTGTTGTATTACAGGCATCAGCAAGTGGCCAGCACAAAATTCCCTCAAAGTAACAGCAATGAGTTGTAATGGAAAGAAATACGAAGGCGCCTCAGAATATTCCAAAGGACTTCCAAAGCCAGAAATGTTAAGCTAATATCTGGGGTTAGATTTTTCCATTTTAAAAGAGCACGCATTTTACGCTCACAACACTCCAACAGAATTTTGTTGTTCAGTCACACAGACGAGTCCGACACTTTGCGAACCCATGGACCACATCACGCCAGGCCCTCCTGTCTTCCATTGTCCTCCAGAGTTTGCTTAATGTCATGTTCATTGCCTCCAATAGATTAGATCAGGCTAAACAGTGGCTTAGCTGTTACTCCAGAAACTGGTTGTTATGTATTGGGATGGAATCATTCCTGACTGAATCACCCCACAGACTGGCTGAGCTTGGAGCATAAGAACAATACATACATACATTTGCGATCCATATGGCTCAGAGCGGTTTTCCAGACACACATACAATTTATCTAAGCTAGGGTACAATGGTGAGGGGAGGGAATTCTGCCAGGATTCTGAAAGTAACCCAGTCAAGTAGTAATGTTATGTAAATAGCCTGTCACTGGGAGTGGGGTGTGTTTGGGTGTGGCAATTGCATGCTATTTAACAGAGCTGAGGCTCTGGAGTCTTGTCTTGCTCTTGCTGAAATCACCAATAAAGTTGAGCTGATCACTAGGCTTGTGGTCTGCTCATCCATGGAACCCACTATTTAACACATCCCATGGGCTCCCTGGAAGACTGCGTTGCATGGAAAGAGACTCACGGAATCTGCACAGCCGCTTTCCCCCCCTAAAAAAATGTCTGCAGCCCACGCCCCATTAAATGCCCTAGCAAATACAGTAGCCTTGGACCATTTCTTAAATACTGCTAGAGGCAGTGCTGAATCGCCAGCGCCCCTTGGGGAACCCATTTCATTGGGTGGGATGATGAAACAGGCTTGGGCTCTAGTTGATGCCAGGCAGGGGGCCTAAGCAGGGGGACAAGTAACAGGTGGCAACCTGAGGAGCAGATATGTGGAAGAAGCCCAGCTCTGCGTATGCCTTTCAGCTGGAACTGTAGAAGAGGTGCCTGGAGAAGGTAAACTGAAGCTCAGTCCAGGCAAGATGCAAGTGCTGTTGGTCCCTGACAAAGCCTCTTAAGGCTTGCCCAGAGGGGGCTGTACTCCCCCTGGAGGAGCTGGTTTGTAGCTTGGGGTTGCTGTTGGATAAGAACATAAGAGAAGCCAATGTTGGATC
Source organism: Gekko japonicus (assembly GCF_001447785.1). Taxonomy (NCBI): domain Eukaryota; kingdom Metazoa; phylum Chordata; class Lepidosauria; order Squamata; family Gekkonidae; genus Gekko; species Gekko japonicus. Next base: position 723,853 of record NW_015165259.1, read on the forward strand.
AGGCCAGTGGCCTATCCAGTTCAACACTCTGTCACACAGTGGCCAAAAATACCAGGTGCCATCAGGAGGTCCAGCAGTGGGGCCAGGACACTAGAAGCCCTCCCACTGTTGACCCCCCCAAGCACCAAGAATACGGAGCATCACTTGCCCCAGACTGAGAGTTCCTATTTATACCTTGTGCCTAATAGCCACTGATGGACCTCTGCTCCATATGTTTATCTAATTCACTCTTGAAGCCATCCATGCTTGTAGCCGCCGCCACCTCCCGTGGCAGTGAATTCCATGTGTTAATCACTCTTTGGGTGAAGAAGTACTTCCTTCCAGGGCTCTTTTTGTAGCAGGAACTCCTTTGCATATTAGGCGACACACGCCTAATGTAGCCAATCCTCCAAGAGCTTACAGTAGCCCCTGTAAGAAGAGCTCTGTAAGCTCTTGGAGGATTGGCTGCATTAGGCGTGTGTCGCCTAATATGCAAAGGAGTTCCTGCTACAAAAAGAGCCCATGATCTGTTCTAACTCGTCTGCTCAGCAATTTCATTGAGTGCCCACGAGTTCTTGTATTGTGAGAAAGAGAGAAAAGTACTTCTTTCTTGACCTGGACTCCATAGCATGCCCTTTATTAGCTTTGGCTAATATGCCAGTCATGGCCCTTCCTAGCCAAACATGTTCCGGCCATAGCAATCCACGCTATTCCTATAATGCACTTTGCCTATGAAACGTGTCCAGAAATTTAAATTGGTGCGAAAGGTGGTGGCAGTGGACAGGTTATTGTTGGGTGCTGGACACAAGAGTTGTATCACCCCTGAGCTGAAAGATCTACACAGGTTACCTATCTGTTTCTGGGCAAAATTCAAAGTGCTGGTTCTTAACTTTAAGGCCCTAAATGGCTTGGGTCAGGGTACCTGAAGGACTGTTTCCTATCTTACGATCCAGCCCACCAGTTAAGATCTGCATCTCAAGCCCTCAGCCACATCTTCAGAGATGAGGTACATGGTGACTAGAGACGGGGCATTTTCGGTAGTGGTATCTCACCTCTGGAAGACACTCTCCCTTGAGGCTCACCTGGTGCATCGTTTAACATCCTGTAAATGATTAGAGGTTTCATCTTTTTTTTTTTTACTGTTTCATTGCGTGCTTTAAGACTGAGGGATATTTTTATCTTTATGCATATTTTAAGCGGCACATTGTTGGCTTCATATTGTTTTATGTCCCTGGTTTGTTTTTAATAATAATATATGTTCTTGTATTTCTAATGCTATGGCATTGGATTGGTTCCTGCACAAGGACCTTATGAGATCTGCACTGGGACCCCTGATTTTCTGGTCTCTCCCCTCCCCGTCACGGATGTCTCTTTTGGGGAGGCTAGTCAGCCTAGGATCTAGGAAGCGATTGAAACTAGCCAGTTACCTTGCTTGCCAACTTTGAGCCACCAAAAAAGGGGAGAAATCCATTAACAGGATGATTCTCCTACAAAATACTAATAAGGATCTGAAGCACTGTGTCCTTTTTGTGATTTTAATTATAAAAGCATACACAAAAGCATAGATAGCAGGTTAAAGAACAGTCATGGATAATAAAGCACAGCAGTCTCATTCAGGGAAACATTTTTTTCCCACTCACCTCTTTTCAGTTAATTCCTCCTCCTATTTTAAGATGGTTCATGAAACCTTCCACAAAGCTTCAGCGACATGCTAGAATGTTGTGACTCCTTTGGCACAAACAATTTCAGCAGGCAAGATTAAGCTTCTGCTCACAAAGACGGCATGACCTCCAAAACTCCACAATCTGTGCTTCCAGGAATGCTGAGCAAAGTTGTCATGTTCGATGGAAATTTTTTAAGGCCCTGGAACCAGAGGGCCCAAGACATCATGGCTGTTCAAAGACATCATGCTATGGCTAGCCTTGACACCCCCAGCAGCTATTTCTAATCCCAGAAAAGTTTATTCCCAGGGTAATAGGACGGACATGGAGTAACAGCCCCACAAGTCAGGAAGTTGCATTGGGGAGGACGTGAAATCACTCCCTTCTTTCTCTCCCCAACCCACATGGCTGTTACTCCACACATTTCCTATGACCCCAGGAATAGACTCTTTCAGAGTCAAAATGGCTGCTGCTGGAAGGGGAGGAGAGCTACGGTTTCAGCACTTTCTGATGAGCTATTGGGAAATCCATCCAAGCCACTGCTTGTGGGTCACCTGGAACAGATGTCTGGAGAGGCAGTATATAAATTCTCTAACTAGAAATAAAATAAATAAGTAGTAGTGATTTGTTCAAGATCCTCCCAGGATTTTTATACTGAGTCAAGATATGACCCTGTATTTCATGCACCCAGACAGGCAGAGCACTCGGGGGTGGGGGATCAGACTAGGGAACCAACTGACCCGTACATTGGCGCATTCTGGAGGTACGTTGGTCTAAGGAGCCTTTATGCTGGTGGAGGCCACGCAGTGCAAACCCCTGTGCCGGCAGAAATGTGGGCATGCCAGGGGGCATGATAGCAGCCAGTCAGCTCCCTAAGCAGTTCCACCATGGGAATGCCCCCCAAAGCAGGCTCAAATTGTGGAGGCATGACCCATTGGCACCTACAGGAGATCCCCACCCTTCCCCACTCTGCTATGGCTATGCCCCCAAAAGCCCAAGCTTGCCAGAATACCAACCAAAAATGGATCCAGTCAGTGCACCCCCTCATGCTGGCCCCACCCCTCCCCTGCACCCAATGATTTCCCGCCCAGCCCTACATATGTTTCTTCAGAGGTCGGGCGCACAGCAGAGGATGCTGTCTGACAGCTCCACACCATACAAACTTAGAGCAAGGGCGCATGCACTTCAGTGGCGGGCAACACAGGGGTAGGGCACCTGCCACCACTGAGCAAGCACTTGGGGAAAAGGGAGCACCAGGAGAGCAAAGTCCACACCATGTGGCTGACCCCTCCCCAATAGGAGGCCCTACAGGTTCTGCAGCTCATCTGCCGGGATCCCAAGGGGTGGCCACGCATCAGGAGTTTGGCCAGAAACCCCTTCCCCTCCCCCCTTGGCAAACACTAGTGACATAGTGGCCAGCTGGAGGGTGCATCTGCAGCCTCAGCCCTGGCAGCTGGGAGGCCTGGAGCGTTCCCCCTGAATGGACATGGAGTTCATGTGCCAGGAAGCTTGGTGCATCAGGGGCCATCTGAGACAGCTGCTGGGGGAGGGGCTGGGGCGCATGCAGCAGCCAGTATGCCCTGCCTGTTCTCTATGCTTCCTGTAGTCAAATGACAGTGGTAGGTTGTCATTCCCCCAAGCTCAGTCCAGAGTGCCCCCGCCTGATACCAGCACCCTTCCCTCTCAGGTGCAGGAAGGCCTTTTGTGACTGCCAGCGTGCATCACCAAAGACACGGAGCTGATGGCAGGACACCTTTGCAGGTCTGGATCCCACCCCTTGGGGCCCCCCAGAGTGCCAGTCAGGGCACCCACAACAGCAAGATGCACCAGAAGCTGCCCATGAGGAGCGTCGGGGGTTGCTTGACCGATTCCTGTCCCTGCCTGCTGTTGCTGATCCTGTTGTGACAACAGCTGTCTCCCCACCCATCAACCCATGACCACACCATGTGCCCTAGCGACCCCCGAAGGAGTGCCGGGTAGCACGTGGCAACATCAGCCCTCCTGCATCCTCTGTCCTGACCCCAATCTGGTAGGCGCCTCTAGCGTCGGGACCGAGTGGGCATGGCAATCCTAGTCGAACGACTCTGTAGGTTGATGCTCCCTCTAATAAAGATGATCCACCATATCCATCCCATGTGTCGGTGATTGTTGTGAACTATGGGAGGTGGGAATGGGTTGTGAATCCCATGCAAGGCAGGTGAACAGCGAGGGCACACACCCTGTGGGGTGTGCCTCCCATAACTGACGCCAGCACAGCAGTGGACACAGTTGTGTGGGGGATCCAACGTGTGAGTGTGCCATCCTGGCTGTCAAACACCAAGTCAACTCCAGCCCAAGCCGCTAGACCAAGGCGAGAGCCACCAAGTTTCAGTGGTGATGCCCCAGGGGGGCAGTCTGGAAGGGGACAGGGTGCCAACATTAAGGACAGCTGCCCGCCCTGGCGCCCCACCCCACACAGAGGTCCCCTGCTGATGGGGACCACCAGGTCTGATGACCCAGGCATCAGCCTCGGTGCTACTAAGGCATGTGCTTGTTGGGGCCAACACCTCCTCAAGGCTTAGTGCCAAGACTACAGTGCAGTGGATTGGAGGTGGTCAATTTCAGAGTACGAACCAAAAAGGGCTAAGCTAAACCATATATATAAAAGTACAAATATTTATTAAGGTGTACACATGTTAAAACTTTCCTGATTAAAAATTACTTTGTCTAAGATCAGACTATAAAAACCTATCCACTATACATACATATGATGGGTAAATACTTTACAACTGAAGACCAAATGCGTTTCGGCCCCCAAGGGCCTTCCTCAGTGGTCACTATTATCTATATATTCTAGACACACATGCAAAGACCTGTTACAGAGTTTTAGTACACACATAATTAAACCGGATGTTGTTTCCTGAAATTGTTCAAAGAAAAATAGAGGGGGGGGGGAAGAAAGGAGAAGAAACTTGATTATTCTGTCCAAATGTATAAAATAAATTATTTTTGAATAAAAAATGATTCTATCAAAGATAAAGTTACCTTGTATACTTATAATTGGACTCCTGGTATTAGTGATGGGCCATAGGTATAGCCATATCACCTCCACAACTTATTCTGAATTAAAAAGTGAAATGAAATTGTAAATTTTTTGTCAGTCAAATTGTATAATTAATTTCACCCAAATTGAAATGAAAATTATTACAGTGGCTAACAAACCTGGTAACAGCGATTTTGTAGGTCTGAATGTGTGTCCCTCCATCAAGGTGAAAATTCTATTAGCTGCTGCACTGGCTTCAATATATATCAGTGAAACCAGAGTGATGCAATCACCAATTAGCATTGCACAATGCCAGCCAGGAAAAGTACCAGATGGGAGGGGTACAAAGAAGAGGGAGATAAGGAGCAGCATGGGGGGGGGAAACAGGTCAGCATACAGAATAGACAAAAAAACAATTACAGATGTTCACAAACAGCAAGTCCAGTCCACTTCCTCATTCAATCCAAAAGGCGCCCATGTTTGTAGTTGGTAAATCCAAAACAACTCTCTTCTCAGGAGCACTCTACACATGTTTGGGTTGGCAGTCTCGATGATCCAAAATTTTAGCTGTTTATCCATGTGGCGGAACGGGGACCCACCCTCAGCCCTGGGAGACCGAGGTGCCGTCCTGTGGCTTGCAAGCCCCTGTTTTGTCCTTCCCACCCTGCCTGGTGGGACTATTTCTCTTCGTTCCTGCTGCCACCACTCACTGAATTAAGTCACCACCTTCCTTGAGGGACAGTGAGACCCCTCTGGCTAAATTTCCCACCTCGGGAAGTGGTTATCTCAATCTTTGGGCGCCCCCTGGAGAGTTGGCAACCCACCAGTTTTAGGCCCGTTTGAGTCCCCTGGGCCCTCCCTTTGCCCCTGGTAACGTGTAGAGCAGGGAAGTCTAGGTGGTTAAGGCACACCAGGCTTTTTAAACTCAACAAAGGAAGATTTATTGAACTATATACATTTTGGGCATAGAAAATAAACTCAGGCACTTCAACACAACCTGGGCACACAAAACAAACAGGATCGAAACGCATGTCTTCTGTCCCTACCACACACCCTCTCTACCTCGGTAGTGAATTGCGGCCTCAGGCCAGGATTTGCGTTTTCCTCTCCGGTTGTGGAGAGAAACTCCAGCCCTTCTCCACAGGACTGGCCACCAGCACTGCCACCCTCCTGGCTCTCCACCACGGTCTATAGTGGCCTGGATTGCCCACAGAGTCTCTGGTGACAGAAGTCCCACCTGTGCTCTTCCTTGACCTGATGTCCACGCTGAAGACCAGGCTGAGACTTTTCCCCCCTCAGGAGCCAAAAAGCCCCTCTCTCCTTGGCCCCACCCCTGGGGTGTGTCCCTCTTTTCCCGCTCTTTCCCCTCAGGGATGCTGGGAAGTGTTGGCAGGGAGGTATGGCAGCTCCATTGTTCCCTATGGAGTACCCCCACACACCCGTAAGGAACTACCATGTTGGTATCCATTTTAAGGCCTGGCAGCCATTTCGTCACAATCCGTATGTCCCAAGTCCAGAAAATGGTTTACTAATGGTGCAGAACGTTTATGCAATCTAATGCAGCTTCGGTGTTCACATATTCTGACTTTTACAGGTCTAGATGTTTGGAACCTGTAAGGGCTTCTTGCCATCGTAAGGGAAGCTGGGGAGGAGCGGGGGGTACATCGAAAGACTCCTAGGGGACCCCTCAGAGTCTCTCCAAGGCACTCCACCACCCCTCCTCCTCCAGTGCCTCAAGTGGACATGGCCCGCAGGGGGTACGTGGGTGCCCTCTGTGTGTGGCCGGACGTCTGAACACTGTGGGCAGTGGTAAGCAGGGGACACCTAGGCATGCATGCCCTTGTCTGTTGTGAGCCTCTGGTGCCATCAGTGCCTCTTAGCTGAGTGCCAGCTTCAGATGCTGGTAGGACCCACAGCTGTTGGCCTCAGGGTTGCCAGGTCTCCCCTGGCCACTAGCAGGGGATGAGAGACTGGGTTGCCAGAGCCAGGTCAGGAGACTCCTGGAGATTTGGAGATGAAGCCTGGGCAGGATAGGGACCTCTGTGGGGTGTGAGGCCATAGAGTCCAACCTCTGAAGCACCCTTTCCCCCAGAGACAATAAACTGTTGACTCTGGGGATGAGCTGTAATTCCGGGGGAATCCCAGGACCCACCTGGAGGATAGCAACCAGAGTTGCCCACCTCCCAACTGGTGGCTGGTGGGAGCTTGTAATGGGAGCGGGTCTCTAAGGGAAGTGGGCTGCCAGGGGGATTGGGCCTCATCCAGACCGCCCCTCTCCACCCTGTGGTGGCGTTGCAGCCCTCACTCTGCCTCCACAACTCAGGCCTTCCATTGGCCTGGCCTGGCCTGCCTGTCATATTGGCCCCGCCTCGCATCTAAGCCGGAAAGGCACACTGAGGCAAAACCACTGTGGAAAAGCTGCAGCACTATTGGGGCACCTTTTCTCCCATTCGGCCTCCGTGTAACTACCCCTTAGGGAGCTGACTGGTGGCAGCACAGCTGTGCCACAGCCAACCACCACAGCATTGTCGTGGCTCAGGATTGCTGTGTTAGCCACTACACCACACTAGTACAGCAGATCTTCCTACGGCAATCAAATATTAAAACATTACAGCAATCCCTATGGTTTATCATCATGCAAAATCTCCCTAATCACAAACTGATGAGCCTGAAAGCACTAGTTGATTAATGTTTTTAATCAATTAATTTCATTTTAAAAATATGAATTATTATAGGAGTTGTCCTGCCACAGTTGCTCCTGTACAAAAAAAAATTAGACTAATAACTTGGTTAATTAATAAATTAAGCAGTTATTCATTGAATAAAACTACAAATCAATTGACAACTGTAGTTATCAAAACATATTTGATTAGAATGATTTATTCTGAGCTTTTTCTTAGTTATATGTAAGCCTTCTGGCAGAGCCGAAGACTTAAGGTGTAACTTCAGGTAACTCCCGACAACATACGTGAAATTATTACTGTCATGTCACATCATCCATAATGCTTTATTCATTTCCTATCCATAAATACACAGAAGCTTTTTGAAATTACTACTGAGCCAACTTTCAAAATAAGGGTGCAATTCAGCTAAAGTAAATGCTTTAAAATCCCATTCAAATTATTTAAATAGGAAGGAGTTAAGTGCATGCTTGAGTCTCTCATTGAAATCAAAGGGTTTAACTTTGACTGGATCATGCCTTATTTTACTAATTCACAAGAATCTCTTCACATAAGTAAAATATCCCCATACTCTTTATAGAATTACTCATATTCTAATATGCTCACAGGAGCTGCGGTGGCTCAAGAGGTTAAGACGCTGAACTGCAGGCTGTGGAAGGTCGGTAGTTCAGCAGTTCAAGACCCGAGTTGCCGCATGACAAAGTGAACTCCCGTCTCTAGTTCCAGCTCCTGCCAACCTAGCAGTTCGAAAGCAAGAAATTGCAAGTAGATAAATAGGTACCACTTCGGTGGGAAGGTAACAGCGTTCCGTGTGCCTTGGTGTTTAGTCATGCCAGCCACATGACCACGGAAACGTCTTCGGACAGCGCTGGCTCTTCAGCTTTGAAACGGAGATGAGCACCGCAACCCTAGAGTCGGATTCGACTGGCTTTCAAGCAAGGGAACCTTTACCTTTACCTTTAATATGCTCACATGGACTCATTATCATCCACAATTCTCTAAAGCCCCGGATCAAAATCCAAGCATACAGTGAAAAATAAAACAAAATCACTCTGTGTTACTTATTTTGCATACACATCTTCACACAGTGGTCTACTTGCACTCAAATCTACTCCATTATCATCATGAATTCATACGCTTACACCTACATATTCTCAGTTCCCATCTTTGCACACTATTTAACATTCATAATTGCATGTAGAAGCATCCCAGTTTCGTGCATGCTCATGTGCATACCACTCTTAATGCTATATAGATACTAGCCTAATCATTCTGGTCCACTATGTGGTGGGCGACTGAGATTTTATAAGTGTGTAGACATAAGACAAGCAGGATCTGACATACCGTTAACGCACAACCAACCAGCAGACTTGCTCCTGAACAAATAATAAACTAAACTGCCTAAGAAGGTTTGTTTCAGTCATGCACAAACAACTTCATCCTACAAGATATATCTAATGACTTATAACATTTCAGCCACTCTTCAGTATCCCCCACTCCCTCCCTGCATTACTTCTGATCCACCAAACAAACAGTCATTCAAGGACTCGATTAAAAAGAACTCTCACTTTTCCAGCCTATCTAAGATGTAAAACATCTTACATAGATATTTATTCACTACTTACTAAACTATTTATATCCTGTCTTGTTCCAGGGACTCAAGATGGCTAACAACATGCCAACAGGCAGAAACTACAATAAAAACAAAAATAAGGTAATAATAAATCCAACTTGCCAGTCTGCATAACAAAGTCAGTAATGTAAGCAGGCAGACCCTCTCTCTTTGATGAGGGGTTGTTTGAAAACGAGCACCCTTCATTTACAGCACCCCAGAAGTTCATATGCCAGGCAGTTTGGACTGAACGTACACAAGATGGATGCCAGGATGGCAGGCCTCACATACATGTCTATGCAAGGACCCTGGGAAGGTGTAAACTCCTGGTCTGACCATGCTGCTACCTCTCCCGTCAACCTAAGGTATGCATAAGCTAAATCGATAGACTTGCCTCACCCCAGAGCTAACACTGTCCACCTGGATCGTTAATCCTATCAGCTCCTGTCATATTCCCCTAACCACACTTAGGCTACCTCTAACACAGACAGGTTTCCCATCCAACACAAAAGAAGGGTTGTCAAACAGTATTTTTGTGTTTTGATCAGTTCAATTGGACAGCCATTAACACTTCAGATCACACAAGAAAGCAATCAGAGTTTCAATTCAAACTTTGTTTTTTATCAGGAAATCCTCCCAAACATCTCCTGTTCTTTAGGCCATTCCTTGGAATGCTGTTCAGCCATTCACAGATACCTCTAGCTAATCTTATCAGAAGCACATTAACACCTTAGTTTGCACCGGACCTCAACTCTCATGCAAACTGTCACAGGTTTTCCAGGTCTCTGTCTATCCTGGGAAAGACAGTTTTGGTATTATTTTGAGGCACAAACATCAGACTGCCGAGGGACATATTTTTCCTATAAAAATAGTACCCAGAGCTCAGTGTGTGCTTTCCTGGATCCAAACTGCACACCCAAGCCACTGGTTGCCTCGCTCCTCAACAGACCTACAATCTCTGCTCGGGGAAGCAGTCCACAGAAACCTGTATTACATTTTCAGACATTCTCATTCTCTCTCTCTCTCTCTCTCTTTCATATACTTGTTTATCCCCTTCCTATAACAATTCCTCATAAGTCTAACAGAGGCATCCTACTGAGGTCTATCCAAGGGGCCTTACTCCCAGGGAAGTGTCCTCAGGATTGGACTATAAAGAACTCTATTCAAATCCTTAACCACTGAGCTTGCTAATACTTTCTCTTCTTTCAGTTCCTTAGATCAATTTGCCCAATCCCCCATCAAACTCAAATCTTATTGGCTCTTGCAACTATGAGTAAATTATTATTACACTTCTATCACATGGCTCTTTCCTAATGATTGTGGCTCCCAAGAATAGGTTGAAGATGATTGCCTGGGAAGCACCCACACACCACCATGCCATGGACCCAGATGGCTCAGGTTAGCCTGACCTCATCACATTTCTGAAGCTAAGCAGGGTCAGCTCTGACTAGTATTTGGATGGGAGACCTCCAAGGAATACCAGGGACATGATGCAGAGTCGGGCAATGGTAAATCATCCTTGAATGTCTCTTGCCTTGAAAACCATACAGGGTTACCATGAGTTGGCTATGACTTGCTAGAACTTTTCATCACCACAGGACAAGTGCACATTAATGCCCAGAACCATTTGGGCAAGGCCTAATGTGTAACTGCTGTCAGTAGCATGAGATGGACCCACCCTCTCATATCACTGCCATAACATACAAAACAGTAAAAAGCTCAGTACCACCTTTAAGACTAACAAACTGTATTGTAGCATAATTATTACTGTAGCACAAAGGTTTTCAGAAAGCCACACACTCTTTTCCAATCTCACTTTAGTGCCAGTTCCTGTCCTCAAATTCACAGAGAAACCCAAACACTCTCATTTTTGGTAGAATGACACCCCTCCCCTCCTCCACCTGGCTGTTGTGCCTCCTATACGAAGCAAGGTGATTTGGCAAATGCAAGCCAATGCCAGT
>NW_015165259.1:735141-745113 GCF_001447785.1 Gekko japonicus
CTTTCGCTCCTTCCTGCTTTTAGGTGGGGTAGGGGCAAAACGGAGCTCTGAATTGACTGCCTGCACTTTTAAAACAAGCAGCTGGTAGATGGACCTGGGGGGGGGAGGAAAAATGGAAGGAAAAACAAACATGACCATGAGACAGAGCCCTGGCCTGCCCAAACCTTACCTTCCTGGACCCTCAACTCTTCTGGGCTCTGAGAACTGCCTCAGGCTGCTCCTGCTTGCAAACAATAGGGGCGGGACTCACCAGCACACACTAGAGGGAAGTGGAATGGACACTCTAGCCCTCGTCTCTATGGCTTTCATAGCCATAGAGACTTGGAGGACTAAAATCCTAGAGTGTCACTTCCTGTCACCATCCCCCCCCCCCAATGCTGGATTTCAAAAAAGTGAGTAAGGGGGTCAAAAATCGGAGATTCTCCCGCCCCCAGCGGGGCTTGGCAAGCCTATGGCTTATGAGCAGGGAGAATTCAAGGTATTCTGTTCCTCCAAACAGCTGTTTCACAGTGCAATCCTAAACAGAGTTACATCCTTCTATGCTCACTGATTTCAGTGAATTGGGCCAAACTAGACATTACGTTTTTAACAAGTTGAGTCTGGGTTCATCCTCTGGCCCAGCTTGCATTCCCTCAGCCATGGACCCAATCTGAATCAGGCCTTTGCAGAGCTTGAGCAATTAAGTTCCCTGCAGCTGCAGGGGAATGGGAGATGGGTCAGGGGAATACAGATCTGACTTTTTAAAAGCTGTACATTCTTAAAACACTTCTTAAGGTGCATGCACACACCCATGCACACCCACCTCCAAAGGCCCCTGTATCTATTTTTTCCAGTTTAACCCTACAGCGGGCAGGAGAGGTGGGTAACCAAATAGATCAATGAAAGAACAGTGGGAGGACAGCAGCTGCAGCCTCTTCCAGTGTCTCAGAATTGCTAAAGATGGGTTCTCTGGGTTAGTATTTGGTACCTCAAGTAAACTGAGGGCCGCTATTGGATTGGGGAGACCTTGTCTCAGTATACAATCAGCAGATGGCCTCTGGCACTAGAGTTCTGACTTAGGTCTAATAATGGTACTAGTTATGACTTGCTTTACAGGGTTGTTGTGAAAATTAATAAGTATAATATGAAGCATATGATAACTGGGAAAGTTGAGGTTTGGCAACAAAATAACTGTATGGCTCTCAGTACTTGATAACTAAGTTCAGCTTCCCTGTGTCGGATATATACTTCATTTCCTGGGAGTTCAGCACTTCCTTTAATTTGCTTATATGGAAATCATACCCCCTACTTGGTGTGTGCTCAGGTGCGGCATGGTGGTTGCGAGAAAAGTAATTTTGCCTCACCTGCAAATTGGTCCCAGTGGGGCTCTGTAGGCACTGGACTTTGTTCTACCCACATGCAGTGAGAGGTATCAGAAAACGCTCATTAGTCTAGAACTGAATCAACTGGCTTTAATTTTCATATTCAGCATATACCTACAAGGTAGATGAATAAGTGACTTGACAGATGTACAAGAAATGGCAGGCCAATAGCCTTGAGGATTCTCTGCACAATATATACATATATTGGTCTTGAAAGCACTGTAGTTCTTCAGATGTAATGCACAGGGCAGTTCATCAGCACTTTCCAAAATGGACAGCCTATCGTAATATTTCTACCTACTACCTTTTATGACTGTCTTAGCCTAGCAGCAAAGTGCAAAACAAACTACCTGTTCTTGGCAGGTACAAAAAATGTTTGGGGTAGGGAAAAAGAAGAAGAAAAGAGATTGGATTTATACCCCACCCTTCACTTGAAGTTTCAGAGCGGCTTACAATCTCCTTTCCCTTTTCCTCCCCACAGCAGACACCCTGTGAGGTAGGTGGGGCTGACAGAGCTCTGAGACAACTGCCCTTGAGAGAACAGCTCTGAAAGAACTTATGACTGACCCAAGGTCACACCAGCAGCTGCATGTGGAGGTGTGGGGAATCAAACCCGGTTCTCCCAGATTAGAGTCCGCACACTTAACCACTTACACCATCACTCAGCAAAAAAAAAAAAAAGACCCAACCCAAACCTTTAACTAGGCTGATATATGGATGAGGAGAACAGCTGTTCAGCAAAGACAGCAAAGACAAAGAGCAGCCCAGTAGAAGGGAGAGTGGCTAGGCCCAGACGTTTGTGTGCACATCTCAGTTCAGGATAGTGGGGATCCTCTGTTATTAAGCATAGCTTGTTAAGAAGGTGCATACCAGAGAGGCTTCTTTCAAATCTCTCTCTCCTGTGAATGCTGTCACCCAGCTCACAGTGACAGCTCTCACAGCCTTCTCTAAAGAGAACGCTGAAAAAAGGTAGCAGGGATAATAAATTGTTTCAGCTTTAAATTGATATTGAGCCCTATAAAAAGATCTGTCTAGTTTGCAGTTCTCTGCCAAAATTTAGGATGTGGGATGATCTAAAAGAATTAGGAACACATTTTTTTCTTTCAGAATTCAATAGAACTGTTCTGACTTGGCCTAAATATTTAGCAGGTACCACCACTACAGAAGAATATTTCACTTATGAGTAGACTCACCACCTGTCTGCAGCTCTACCCTGACAAGCAATGAATGAACCTCACATCCCTAAATGATAAACCACTGCCCTTTCCTTCCCATATGCACTTTCTCCACTTTTTCCAGTGAAACCCTGCCTATAGCACATGCAAAGAAAGTCAGTTCCATGAAATCAGGCTTTTGCAAATAGCATGAATCATATGGGGAAAGAAACCATGCAAGTGTCAGAGGGTGGCAGGAGGTATGCTGGCATGTTTGTTCCAAGCCCCTCCCACAGAAGTCCTCCATTGGAGGTAGAAAGTTCTGTCAAGTTGCAAATGATTTATGGCGACCCTGTAGGGTTTTCAAGGCCAGAGATGTTCAGAGGTGGTTTGCCATTGCCTGCCTCTACGGAGTGACCCTGGTCTCACATCCAAGTACTGATCAGGACCAGTCCTGTTTTCCCCTCTTGGACGCACACCTTAACACGGTGAGAGGGTTTGTGTGTGTCAGTGACGCTGAGAGCTATACCATAAGGAATCTAGCAGAGTCACTCAAGGTAGGATGGTCACAGCTGAGACAGCAGACCAAGATGCATCCACCTCCTTCAGGGATCAATGGCCACATCAGCAGAAGAGAACAGACAGTTCCATTGGTTATGGGGGCAGAGGAATCCTTGAAGGGCAGCTACTGGGCAGCAGCAGTAGTGGAAGGTGACACAGCAGAGGATCTTTTGTAGAAAATGGCAGTGCCACTTTAGCTAACCCTGGTTAGTAGTTCACAGAAGAAAGCAACAGTAAACCACTTTTTAACTTAAGACCAAGTTTTAACTTAAAAACCCTGCGATGAGACAATCCAAAACAAAAATATATATAGTGCTGGACGATGGAACCTCCAGGTCGGAGGGTACCCAATCAGCTACTGGGGAGGAGCTGAGGACAAGTAGTGCTATTCTTAATGATGCAACTGGACTAAAGCCAAAAGGACATTCAGTTGTTAACATGAATAGATGCAAAAGGAAAGTCCAAAGCTGTTTGACACATATAATAGGAACATGGAATGTACTAAATATGAACCAAGGTAAGCTCGAAATCTTAAAATGAGAAATGGAACTTTTAAACAATGCAATCCTGGGAGTGCATGAACTAAAGTGGACTGGATTCAACATTTTCAGTAAGAAAATTACAAAGTGTTTTACCCAGGGAATAACAAACACAGAAGAAACAGGGTTGCTCTAATAGTGAGGCAAGATGTAGCACAGGCAGCTGGGGCTGTAACGCAAAGTCTAACCGAATAATATCAATCAGACCTCATGGAAAGTCTATCAATATAACCATCATTCAAATTTATGTCCCAACTACAGATGCTGAAGAGGAACAAACTGAAATCTTTGTATGCAAATGTCCAAGAAGAAATTGATCACACACCTAAGCAAGATGTGCTGATAATCATAGATGACTGGAACACAAAAGTAGGAAGCAAAGCAGAATCAAACACTGTTGGAAGATTTGAGCTAGGAGCACAAAATGAAGCAGGAGAGAGACTCATATAATTCTGCAAAGACAACAATTTGTTCATTGCAACACATGTTTCAGGCAACCAGACAGATGACTGTATATGAGGATATCACCAGACAGCCAATATAGAAATCAAATAGATCCTGGCATAAAATTTTTGTCCATGCCTGGGTTGAACCAAGGCTGGGCAAATATAGAATTTATGGGAGAAACACCAGGAGCCAAAATATTCCTATATTTGTTCCATAATTGTAAGGTAAATTGTAAGGATGGGTTTTGTAATTCTAACACCTCTTGTTGTTTTGGTGTGTTCCAAATCATTTCACTTATTCGTCTTTGTTTTAGTTCTGCTGTTTCAATAAATATCAATTTTTAATTACAATTTGTCAAAGAGTAGTAATGGATGTTTCTAAGTTGTGCTGCAGTAAAATAGGATTCTAAATCTAGTAAACCTAAGCCACCTAATTTTGATGGCTTAGTAAGTGTACTATAGTTCACCCTAGCCTTCTTTCCATCCCATATAAATTTGGTTAACATTTTTTTCCATATTTGAAATTCTTTGTTTGGGATTGGTATAGGCAGGTTTTGAAACAAATATAAAAATTTTGGGAATAGTATTGCTTTAATTAAATTTACTTTCTCTAAAAGATTTAATTTTGATTTATTCCAGTCATTCATTATTAAGTGAATTTGAGTTATTATTGGTAAATAATTTGATTTGTACAAGTCCTTTAGTTGCAGTGGGATATTGATGCCTAAGTGTCTCCATTCTTTTTTTACCCAATTAATGTTATATCTAGTTTTCAGATTTGACTGTTGAGTTGAGGAAATATGGATTGGGTATATTTCTGATTTTTTGTAATTAACTGCGAAGCCTGATATTTTACCATAGTTTTCCAAATGAAGTATCATATGCCTCAATGATGTTTCTGGTTTTGTTAAGTAAAAGATTGCATCATCGGCATATAGATTCAGTTTGATTTGTTCTTCTTTTACTTGTATTCCCTGTATATTTATATCACTCCTGATTGCGTGAGCCATTGGTTAATCAAATAATAACTTCAGATATGTTTTATAGCAGACATTTAAACTTGAAGCTTCAACATTTCAAGCTTTTTGCAAGATGGTATCTTACGCCCAATAGATTATTTAAAAGCAATTTCAAGCCAACACCGCAATGTTGGAAAGGATGTGGGGAGGTAGGAGACTTGAAGCATTGCTGGTGGGCTTGCCCAAGGATACAGGAATATTGGGAAAAAATTATAAAAGAAATCCAAATAATAACAGAATTGGAAATTCCTAACACACCGGCATCAATAATATTACATTTTTGGCCGGATTTAAAAACAACTAAATACAAAGAAGAGATTGTTACAATGCTTTTAATGGCAGCTAAGATATTACTTGCACAAGTTTGGAAAGACAGGAGAGTACCAACTATAACGCAATGGAAAACTAAAGTATGGGATATAATTATATCGGACAAAATTGCGATGCAACTGATAGCTCTGGATAATCCAAATGGTCAGAACAATTTTATGGAAAAGTGGTTTTGTTTCTTTCAGTATATTACTGTAACTAACCCACAAACCTTTAGATTGCCACATAAATACAAGGATTTTGTATTTTATTGAGAGGTACTGTTTTAAGCGAAGAGATTGTATAACAGTTTATTGTTGAACGTTTTGTTAATGTTAACATTGGAAAAGTTTAATAAAAATTATTTGCAAAAAAAAATAATAAAAAAAAAGAAATCAAATAGATAACATAATCAGAAGCAGAAGTTGGAGAAGCTCTCCTGTGTCTGCTAAAAGAAGACTAGGAGTCAATTGTGGTACAGATCATGAATTGTTAATATCAAAAGTCAGAATAGCTGAAAAGAGCCAAAACATTCATAGTGCCAAAATACCATCTAAGCAACATTCCTGAAGAGTTCAAAGAGCATGTAGAGAACAGATTTGCATTACTAAGTTCAAGTGAATGTGAACCAAAAAAACTATGGGTTGAAACCAGAGATATTATCAAGGAAGAATGTTCAAAGATTATCCCTATCGCCAAAAGAAAAGTCTCAATGGATGACTGATGAAACTCTTAAAATTGCTGAAGATAGATGAGAAGCAAACATAAAAGTTGATAGAAACAGAATCAAAAGTCTAAATGCAGTGATCCAGTGACTCACATATAGAGACAAAGAGAATTATTATAATAACCAGTTTAAAGAAATAGAAGAGAACAAGAAGAAAGGAAGAACAAGAGATCTGTTCCACAACAACTATCAGCAACTATCAGACCATTGCACTGATTTCTCACAAGATTAAAATGATGCTCGAAAACTTACAACAAAGACTTTTCCCACATATGCAATGAGAAATGTCACGTGTTCGAGCTGGATTCAGTAAGGTAAAAGACACCGGAGATCATCTCGTAAATTAATGTTGGTTACTGGAGCATACAAGAGAACTTCAGAAGAAAATAAGCTTGCATTTCATAGATTACGGCAAAGTTTTTGACTATATGGATCATGAAAGACTATGGTTGGTTTTAAAGGAAGTGGGTGTGCCGCAACATCTGATTGTTTTGATGTGCAACCTGTACTCCAAACAAAGAGAAACAGAATGGTTTCCAATTGGGAAAGACGTCAGATGAGGATGTATTTTATCCCCCTATCATTTCAATCTATCTGTAAAGTGTATCATAGGGAAAGTTGGATCAGATTTAGATAAAGGTGGAGTGAAAATTGGTAGACAATAACATTAACAATTTGAGATAAGCAGTTGATACCACATTACTGGATGAAAATAGCAAAGACTTGAAACTACTACTGAAGAAGGTTAAAGCAGAAAGTGCCAAAGCAAAATTACAGCTGAATATCAAGAAGACAATTGTAATGATTACTAGGAAGTTACACAACTTTACGGTTGACGATGGGAAGATTGAAGATGGGAAAGATTGAAGGTCAAAGAAGACGGGGACGGCAAAGGATGAGATGGTTAGACAGTGTCATAGATGCAACGAACATGAAATTGAGCAAACTTCAGAGGACGGCGGAAGACCGGCAGGCCTGGCATGATCTGGTCCATGGGGTCACGAAGAGTCGGACTTAACTGTGCGACTGAACAACAACAACAGCAAAGTTGACGATGAAGAAATTGAAATTGTTCAAGATTTTCTGTTCCTTGGCTCTATCATCAACTAAAAGGGAGACCGCACCAAAGAAATCAGAAGGAGATTGAGAAAGGCAGCCATGAATGAAGGAGCTAAAAAAGATTATTAACTGTAAGGATGTGTCACTTGGCAACCAAGATCAACCAATAGTATCCCCCCATTACTATGTATGGATGTGAACGTTGGACAATGAAGAAAGCTGACAGGAATAAAATTAATTCATTTAAAATGTGGTGTTGGAGGAGAGTTTTATAGAAACAGAAGCCTGCCAAATAGACAAATAGGTGGGTTCTAGATCAAATCAAGCCTGAACTCTCCCTAGAAGCTAAAATGACTAAACTGAGGCTATCGTACTTTGGTCTTGCAGTTTGAAAGAGCTGAGCAAGGCTGTTAACAGTAGGACATTTTGGTGGCCATTAATTCATAGGGTTGCCAAGTCAGAAGTGACTTGAGGGCACTTCACACTAACATACGACCCTGCTTAGCTTCTGTGTCATCTAGGTCAGGGCTTTCCACCATTACAGGAGCAGAATGGGAAACAAGAATCAGACCAAAGCAATTTGCAGTCCTGAATTTGATAATGGGCTGTCTAGACAGACAGTGTTGCCAAGTCAAATCCTGGAGACCCTTCCTCTCTTGGTCCTTTCAGTTTCACTGTCTTCATTCCTCCCACCTCCAATAGAGAAGAAGCAGGGGGACCAGTAGTCAAGGGAAGAATGGCATGGGAAGAACCACAACTGCCTTCTCTTTTGTAACTGCAGGGCTCCTACAGTGGCAAAAGAGTTCCCAGATTTGACCTGGCTACCTGAGCACCAGAATTTTTTTCAGAAACTGGTGTCTGAGAACCTTAATGGCCTTTACAGAGCCTTTTATTTTCCCAGCAGTACTGACAAATACTGAGTACCAGAACTGCTTGGGGGGCTCTCCTAAATCCTGAGAGATTAATTGGTGGAAATCAGTGCAACCGTATTGAGCACTGGCACCTTTTCAGAAACAAAACAACAACAACACTGTGTATTGATGCTATGAACTTGTTGAAACTGTTTAATGCTGGCTGGAGTGGAGACTGCATTTAGCTGTTGGCGAGTGTTTTTCTTTTACTACTGACTCTTCCCAACAAGGACTGGGGTTTCCAACCATGCCTGAGCCACGGTACTTCTCTTCCAATAAACTGTGCATACAGAAGATACAAAATGGTTTACAATAGTATGCCAGGTTTCTTGCATTCCATGCAATAAAGTTGCATGAGTCATTGTGAAAAATGGCACAACCCAGTTCATTTCAAACCTGTTCATGCTTAAGCCACACATTTCTTCTGTTCAGTCATTTTAACAATCTTGCTCTGAATTAGAAACAAGAAAGAATGCCATCAAATAACCCGTTCCACTAATTTAGCGTATTCTTGAATAAATTACTCACTTCAGTTATATATTTCTCATTATTCACAACTCCATGAAACATCACCCTTTTTCTCTCTTTCAGCATATCAATGTGCTTTCACTGAGCTTTTGCCACTTCCTCTTCAGTCCCTCTGTGTTTTCCTCAGACATTTATTATCTATACTGTTTTCAGGCATTACTCCTTTCGTATTTCTGAGTTTCATTCTCGTAATGTTGTCTGCATTTTATCTGTACCTTATCTTATGCATTCATATCAAACACAATTGCAGTCATCTTTTAAGGCACTTTGAAGGTAAATTACATCTATAAAGCAAAGTCCCTAAGGGCTTTAAAGGCTCCTTCTCTTCCATTAGCCTAAATAGAATTACTCGTGAGTAGGTAGAAGCAGCAGCTTTCTAATTTGGGGGAATGGGAAGAGAGAATGAGTAATAGATGTCCATACAAATTTCAATTTCCCAATCATATCAGAAGAGTAGTAACAAAACCCCTGAAAAATGGCTGCTAGTGAAAGTTCATGTTAATTTAGTTCCTATTTAGCTATGTGTCTGGCACATATATCCCATGTGGCCCACATGCAATCCCATGACATGTAGCTACAAGTGCCATCCATAGCCCTGAATTGGGGGGGGGGGGATGGGATGTGTATTCTAGCCCCCATTACTGCAGAGATATTTGAAAATATGATGGACATTAATGCTAAATAATTGGGAATATTTTTAAAAACTCATATTAATTTGCTCTTTGACTTTAAAGATCTTTAAATTCCTGCATCAACTGTACTCAAAACTGGGATACAGGCTTCTCAGCTAAGCTTTTCTTCCCAATTAGACTTGTTCCCATGTGCCAAATTATCCAGTGCAGCTACTACATAAACGACTCAACATCCCTGTACTGTAGCCTGCCATAGCTGAAGAGGGAGGACCCATCAATTTCATATGTTCTAGCAAATGTGCCTTTCTTAAGCAAAAATACCACTGCTACAAGAGAAAAAATGAAGCGATGCTTATACTGCCACCTACTGTTCAACTTACACTTTATACATACACAGGGCCTTGCCTGGAGCATCCTACCCCAGTGTTTACCTGTGCTGCTATTGGTTAGATTAGCCCAGTTTGTGAAATTCAGCCTCTCTGGCCCTTAATATTTCTATGTCCAGATCCTGAAAGGGTTCCTGTTCCTCTAATGGGAACACAGAAGAGAAAATTTCACTAGGTGTCGGTTACTTTTTCCACTGGGGGTAATGAAAATTTCCTGCCTCCCCCTTCTCAATGCAATCCACTGATATCCATGAAATGCTGCTGCTGGGATAGGGGGACCCTGAGGAACAACACAGGAGGTCTGCAGCTGCAAGGGTGAGTCAGTGGAACTTGCCAATTT
>NW_015165259.1:745178-745454 GCF_001447785.1 Gekko japonicus
TCTGAAATTAAAAACATCTGCTATACCCTGCACACTCAGAAATAGAGGGGATGGCATGAGTATGATTTCTAGGCACAAAATAAATCTATCTTTTCTTGAAATTAGTTCATGTCACACAGGGTTCATTTCGTAGAAAAAGAGGTGCAGGAGCTCATTAGCATAACTCATTAGCATAACTTATTTGCATATGCCACACCCCCTGACATCGCCGGAAGTGTGTCAGAAGGCAACACCCACCGCTCAGGCTCCACTGGACTGTTTTGGATTGCTAGATAT
>NW_015165259.1:745465-759252 GCF_001447785.1 Gekko japonicus
GTGCAGATCTGTCCTCACAGAGAGCGGGGGGGAGGGGGGCTCTGCAGCTTACCTGGCTCCTTCTTGCTCTGACTGAGGCCTGCTGGGAGCAGGGGGTGAGGCTTGTTGCATGTGCCCGCCCCCTGGGCTCTTTACTGTCGGAGCTCCGCTCCTGTGTGCTCCTGCAGTTAATAACCCCTGATGTCACATGGCGTAAATTACTGAATGCATGCAGTTTCTTTGGAGATACATATATATACCCACTGTGCAAAACAGGGGTATGCAAGACCAACAAAATCATTTTTTGGATTCAGGTATATTGGACCTGAAAAATATTGGTGTTTCCCAATATTCCTCAATCCCAATACCAGTATGGTATTCAGATTCTGTAATTTTTGGGTATCCTGAATTTTTTCAGGTCCAGTATACCCTCTGGGGACCATTAAAGCCAATGGCAAATCTATCCTAGGATATATTCAGTGGTCTGGGAGGGGGTTGAGGTAGAGGCCCAAAATTCACACTGTAGCTGCTGTGAAGCCTCTCCTCAAAAGAACCCCCAAGTTTCAAAAAGATCAGACCAGGGTCCCCCATTCTCTATTGTTTCCAAAGGGGGGGGGGAATAGCAAGGCAATACAAGCCCAGCAGAATGTCCCAGAGGATCTCTGCAGTAGAAAGTGAAGTCAGGGGGTGGAGGGTTTGCAAGGCCAGCAGCAGAACCTGTGCAAAGTGCCCAGGAGAACCAGTGCCAAGTGAGGGGGGGGGATTGCAAGTACAGCAGAACCAGTGCAATAGTGCCTAGCAGCACAACATAGTGCCAATGCGGCAGCAGTGTAAACCCAACAGAACTAACCAAATGTCACACCAGAGAATCCCAGCAGTTTAAAAAAAAATTTTTTAGCAGAAGCATGGGCAATAAAAGCCCAGCAGAACACTCAAAAGTGCAGGATGGGCAGGCACTTTGGTTAGCCCACCTGAACCAAGGCCAGCCCAGTACACAGAAACCCAGTAATGTTTTGTTTTCTTCCAAAGCCAAGGGCAAACCCAGAGAAACCTTATACATCATTTCCCCAGGGAAGGCCTCTGAAAGTGAGAGGGAGGGGGCTGTGTCCAGCCTGATCCTCCTCTCTCAACAGGAGCAGTACGCACACCAACCATCACTGCCTCAGTGGAGGAGCCTTAGCCTAGGTGCTGCAGCTGCCCTTCATCATAGGCTCTCCCTTTCCTACCTCCCACCCCTTCAAAGAAGAATGTTCCACAGCAAATTAGCTTCATTATTATTGTGTTCCTGTGGGTTCTGCTGGTTTCTGTTTGGCACACTGCTCTCTCTGTCCTACTCTACCTCTTTCATCTCCATCAAGATGAAAAACAGTTTCTGTGCTGCTGTTTTAATTTCAGCATGCAAATTTGGTTTGGGGTGGCTGGTGACTCAGTGAGTTAACTTGTGAGCACACCACCTTCAACTTCACCCTGTGCTGCACGCCTACCAGGGCTCTGTAGAGATATTTTGGTGCAGGTGGATTAAGAATGGCTGTGGGGAGATTGGTGGGGCATTTCTGTTCCAATTCAACTGGTTAATGGCCCTGCTACTTCCTTCCAGTCTCATTTTAATTTTGGGAAGAGCATTTTGCCCCAACTTCCCTGCACAGACAGAGAGAGGACACAGGCACAAGTATGTGCTCACTTCAGTCGCCCTCAAAGGCCAGGACCAGGTAGCCAAACAGTGGCAACTTGACCTTCAGGAAGACCAACTGCTCAACTGTTCAGGGGAACAGGCATGAGTGATGTGAGCTGACAATGTCACCCGCATTGGAAAAAACCCGCCCACTCTGCATGCTCATCAGAGGGCATAAGAGGAGCCTCTGGGGCACAGCAGAGAGGCCTGACCAGGCCACCTCCTTCATGGCCCAGTAGCTCAGACTGGTGGCCTGTAACTCATAGGGCTCTGCAAGATACTCCCTCACCACTGCAGCCACCGTGTCCTCCTGTCTCATGTGCCTACCGCCCCCAGAGGGGCCAAATATCTGCCCAATGAGTGCCATCTCACAGGTCATCGTGGTGGCAGCCATGGGGAGGATGCTGCCTAGCAACGGAGGTGAGGGGTTAACAGCAGTAGAACTGCTCTCGCCCCCCCCTTCCTCAGCTCATGCTAACATGCCCCTCTAGGCCTGCATGCACTCAACTCACTGGGAGAATTCATATCTCCAGTGAATGAGCTTGTCAGCTCACTCAGCGATCTTGCCCTGAATGCACGGGTCACACTTGGTCACCAACAGGTAGACCTTCTGCTGTGTGAGAGGCTGAAGGCAGGCCTTGAGTCAATCTTGCAGCCTTTTCAACAGCACACACACACTGCTGGAGCCACATCTGCACACCCTGCAGCTGGTTCCAGAAAGGAAGCCAAATCCTCATGAGCTGTTTGGATCATGGGGATGATCAGAGCCAGACTTGCTGTCAGACAAGAACACCTCTGTGTAGCTCTTAAGAACTTCCACAGTCTGAGAGATGGCCAACCACTCTTCCTGGGTGAGCCGGCTCTCTTCCTGAATTACCCCAGTCTCAGAGGTCAGTGCAGTCAAGGCTCTCGTCTGCTCCACCAAGTGCTCGAGCATGGCACAGGTGGAGTTCCAATGAGTGCTCATGTCACCGATCAGGTGGTGCACCGGCATGCCTCTCAGTGTCTGCTTCTGGTGGAGCAGATGGGTGTCCTTCACACTGCAAGAGAAGTGACCCATGATATGCTGGCATTTCTGGAGGAGATGCTTGAACCCATAGGTCTCATCATCCAAACTGGGATTCTCTGCAGAACCCAGCCCCAAGACATTCTTAACCACCAGGTGGAGAAGGTGGGCCATGCAGTAAATGTGACTGAGGCCCTATGCCTGTGTGCCACTTCCCTCAAGTTCATGCCACCATCAGTTACCATGAAGCCCATGGGGAGGGTCCTTGCCTATCCATGCCACTAACTGCTTTTTGATGATGGCTATGTTTCCTGTCATGTGCACCCCGTCGAGTACCTCAGCATGGAGCAGAGCCTGGCAATAACCGGCCCGGCAGCCCTCACCCTGCCTAACACTCATTTCCCCATCCCCACCCACAATGTCGCTGGGTTGCTACCACTGCGCAGTCAGCGACAGATATGCGTCCTGCGCCTGAGGGGAGGTCCAGATGTCAGGTGTGAAGTGCACAGTTCTCCCACAAGTGCAGGACAACTCTGCCTGCATTTGGTCCTTGGCAGCTCTGTACAATGAGGGCAACATGGCCCTGCTCAGCATGATGTGAGCAGGAGGCGTGTACCAGAGATAGGCATCCTGGAGCAGCCTTCAGAAAGCAGCATCTTTGACAACGGAGAAGGGTTGGCCATATATAGCAACTATACCTCTGTTTTCAACGCACACACACAACCTTGCCTGTTTTAATATCCTCCTAACACTGCCCTAGTTAGGGAGGAACTAAAGCCCTATGCTGAAATTTAATTAAAAGTGTTTAAAAGTTAAACAGTTCCTAAAACAGACCCTTATTACTAGAAGCCTATTTTAGCAGCACCTATTGTACTCAATAGCCCCTGAAACCAGCAGCATACACTTTAGAACACAGAACCTCAACACTCCTCTCTCCACCACCAAACCATCCTTCTAGAAATTAAAGGGAAGAAATACAGGGGGGGAAACTACTGGGGGAAAGGGAGGGAAAAGGACTTAAGAAAGAAGAGAAAGCAAGAAGAACCTAAACCAAAGGCCCTACACACACACACACACACACACACACACACACACACACACGCAAACACACCAGGCAAAAAAAGAAAGGGGGGGGGGAAGCAGAGGAAACAAGCAACAAAGCTTCACAACACCCCAACTCCCCCCAAAAAGAGAAAACGAAGAAGAAAACAGTGAAGGAGGGTAAAGGGGACAGAGAGGGAAAAATTCAAGTAAAATAATAGATTTTTTAAAACAAGCAGACCACCCCAAAAAAAGCCCCAAAAAAGAACAAAAATGAATGTTAACTAACTTTTAAACCAGCTTCAAAGAATCAAAGCCAAGAACCAAAGCAGAAGGAAGGAAACCTTGGCCTCCCCACCCCCCATCCTACCATCAGGCCAGAGCAAAAGGCAGGAAAGAGCCCTAGAGGAGAACTGAAAGTCTCTCTGCAGCCCTTTAAACCTCTCTGCCACCAGTTATTTGATATAGCTGAATATACCTGAAAAGGCTGATTTGTTTTTTTAGATTTATTTGGGATCAACTATCCTGGTAGCTAGTTACAAGGAAGGGGAATTGTAGCACCCTCTAGTTCACTTCACACTCTAGAGTTTCATACACACACACACATATATGGGTCGTTTGGGGGCGGAGCGCGCCAAAGCACCGCTCTGGCAGCCCCGCCCCCACACGCGACTCCACAGAGAAGGGGTTTAAACTTCGGTGGGCGCGTTGGGCAAGAGGCCAAAGCTGCAGCACTCACAGAGGAGCTTGAGCTCGGCCAGGTGCTGGAGGTCCGGCCAGCAGAAGAGTTTGCTGAGCAGGAGGTGCAGTGGGGAGGGCAGGTCGAGTCCCACACAAGAAAAGTGTCTTCGTCAAGAGAGAATGCCGTTTGCCAGTAATTCTGACAGGGCACAGTGGCTGAAGGGGGAGTGGGCAGGGAAGAGGAGCAGACCCAGCACCCGGCCAATGGCATGCGAGTTCTCTTGAGTGGCAGCTGACGGGCCAATGGCTGAGGGAGTGCATGGAATGTTGCCACTCAAAAATAGAATTATATATATATATGTATCTGGCAACAGGAGGAGAAAGAGATGTATCTCAAGAAAAAGAGGAACACCAAGCTCAGGAAGAGGGCATGTGGGAGAACATGACCCACAGGAGAGTGAAAATAAGGAGACATTCTGAACCTCTATTGCTAAGCAATTCCCCCCCCTCCCCCATAGATACTGATTCTGGGCTACTGGAACAAGAACTACTGCCCCAGGCTCCACAAAGTTCAAAGGAAGTTTCTCAAGCCCCTGTGGATGAGAAGAATTATAAAATCATAGAATCATAGAGTTGGAAGGGACCTTCAGGGTCATCTAGTCCAACCCCCTGCACAAGGCAGGAAATTCACAAATACCTCCCCCCACACCCCCAGTGACCCCTGTTCCACACCCAGAAGATGACAAAAGATCTCCAGGAACCCTGGCCAAACTGGCCTGGAGAAAAATTGCTTCCTGACCCCAAAGTGGCAATCAGCATTTCCCTGGGCGTGTAAGAAGGGCCACGAGAAATAAGCACTGATGCAACCCTTCTTGCCTTCCCTCTCATGATATGCCTAAATTCACCGAATCAGCATTGCTGTCAGATGGCCATCTAGCCTCTGTTTGAAAACCTCCAAAGAAGGAGAGCCCACTACCTCCCAAGGAAGCCTGTTCCACTGTGGAATCGCTCTGTCAAGAAGTTCTTCCTAATGTTTAGCCGAAAACTCTTCGGATTTAATTTCAACCTCCTGGGGCAACAGAAAACAACTCCGCACCATCCTCTCTCTATATGACAGCCCTTCAGGTACTTGAAGATGGACACATGCTTCTGCCCTCTAACATAGAAGGACACGTGGTAATTGGGGACTCCCTACTGAGAAGAACAGTGGCTAAAGTGTGCTAGCCTGACTTGTCATCTTGAGAGGTATGGTTTCTACCAGGTGTATGAATCCAAAATGTGACTGAAAGGCTCGAAAGACTCATCAAGCCCCCAGATCATTATCCCTTGTTGGCTTCATCCATGTAGTGACAAATGATACTACCCAGCATAGCCCGGAATGTATTAAAGGAGACTATGAGGCTCTGGGTAAAAAGGTGAAGGACTTGGGAACACAGGTTGTGATTTCATCACTTCTTCCTGCCAAAGGCTGTAGCTTAGGAAGAGAGAATACTGGAAATAATGACTGGCTACACAGATGGTGTCATCAGGAAAGGTTTGGTTTTTTGGACCATGGCCTACGCTTTCAAGATGAAATATTTCTGTCAGGAGATGTTTTGCACCTCATGAGGAAAAAATGTGTTTGGCAAGAGCCTCACAAACCTGATAAGGAGGGATTTAAAGTAAATCCTGTGGTGGAGGGAGACAAAAATCCAAAGCTAGAATGGTGCCATTTATTAGAGATAACACTGACAATGTGTGGGGAGGAGCACCTATGCAGGGACCCATTAATTTGCAGGTAAGAACAAAAATGAAGCACTCCAGGCACATAAATCATGGATTCCAATGTCTCTATACTAATGTGTAGAATATGGTGAACAAAGAAGAGGAACTTGAAGTCTTAATACAAGAAGCGGACTATGAACTAATGGGCATTACTGAAACCTGGTGAGATGAGACTCACAACTGGAATATTAGGATTGAAGGGTACTTGTTTAAAAGGAATAGACAAATAAGGGAGTGGGGAGGAGTAGCATTATATATTAAGGATGCATATACCTGTGAGGAAATAAATGAATCTGAGCATGGAAGGTCAGTTGAGACTCTCTGGATAAAAATAAAAGGAATAAGAAATAACAGTGATATTATGGTTGGGTTAGGATTGCCAGGTCTCCCCTGGCCACTGGAGGGGACTGGGGGGGGGGGGGGGTTGTGCCCAGATTTGGAAACTCCTGGAGATCTGGGGGTTGAGCCTGGGGAGGATAGGGACCTCAGTAGAGTACAATGCCATAGAGTCCACCCCTCCATTTTCGCCATGGGAACAGATCTGTACAGTCCAGAGATGAGGTGTAATTCTGGGGGATCCCCGAATCCCAGCAGGAGGCTGGCATCCCTATTTGGCGGTCTGCTTTAGATCTCCAAGCCAGGCAGAGGACTTGGATGAGACACTCCTAGACCAGATGACAAGTGTTGAGATGGGACATAGTTGTCATGGAAGATTTCAATTACCCTGATACCTGTTGGAAGTCAAACTCTCCTGAAAATGAAAAGTCCAATACATTACTGACTTGTCTTTTCTGACAACTACTGATTCAGAAGGTGAAGAAGGAAACAAAGGAGTCTGCTATCTTGGACATGATTTTCAACAACAGGAGAGAACTGGCTGATGAGCTGAAAGTATTGGGCACCCTGGGTAGTAAATTAGCTTTAGAAAAATTAATTTTAGTGAACTCAAAGTTATGCTGGGTAGAATCCCATGGTCAGAAATCCTCAAGGAGAAGGGAGTTCAAGATGGGAGTTCAAGAGAGGTGGAAGTTTCTTAAAAGTTAGATATTGAAGGCACAATCACGAACAATTCCAAGAAAACGAAAAAATGGAAAGAACCTAAAGAAGACAGGGTGGCTCCATAAACAGCTTTCTAAAGATCTGTAAATTTAAAAAGACATATTTAGGAAATGGAAGTCCATACAACCAAAGATGAGTAGCCAGTGCTTGTAAGGAGAGTGTTTGAAAAACTAAAGCTCAGGATGAGCTTAGGCTAGCAAGAGATGCTAAACACACACACACAAAAGGTTCTTTGGTTATGTCTGGAGGAAGAAAAAGGGCAAGGAAGTGGTAGGCCTGCTGTGGGGAGAGGAAAGTGGATTTTATCAGGTGATGAAGAGAGGGCAGAACTGCTCAGTTCCTACTTTGCCTCATAAGAACATAAGAGACGCCAATGTTGGATCAGGCCAAAGGCCCATCCAGTCCAACACTCTGTGTCACACAGTGGCCAGAAATACCAGTGCCATCAGGAGGTCCAGCAGTGGGGCCAGGACATTAGAAGCCCTCCCACTGTTGACCCCCCCCCCCCAAGCACCAAGAAGACAGGCTTCTTTTGCAAGGAAAACAGTGCTCGGTCTGGCTAAAAGAGAACACATGATGAAGGAAGGGAGTTGCAGCTTAGGATAGGCATTGGGGTGGTACATAAACACCTAACTTCTTTAAATGATATCAAGTCCTTGGGGTCAGACGAATTGCATCCAAAGCTACTAAAGGAACTTGCTGACGTAATTTTGCAGCCTCCGTTCATAATTTTTGAGAATTATTGGAGAGCACATGAGGTTCCAGAAGACCAGAGGCAAGCAGATTTTGTCCACATCTTCAAAAAGATAGAAAAAGGAAGTTCTAGATTACTACTGACCCATTAGCTTGGCATTCATACTTGGAAAGGTTTTAGAACAAAGCATTAAACAGTTGGTCCTTAGGCATTTAGAAAAGACAGCCGTGATTACTAAGAATCAGTCCTGGCTCCTCAAGAATGAGTCATGTCAGACTAATCTTATCTTCTTATTTGAGAGAGCTACTACTTTGTTGGGTCAGGCAAATGCTGTGAACTGTTTATCTTGATTTCAGTAAGGCTTTTGATAAGGTTCCACGTGATATTCTTGTTGACAAATTGGTAAAATGTGGTTTTGATCCTACTACTGTTAGCTGGATTTGTATGTGGTTGACAGATTGCACCCAACGTGTTTGTAAATAGTTCCTCATTCTCTTGGAGAGGAGTGACAGGTGGAGTGCCTCAGGGATCTGTCCTGGGTCCTGTGTTGTTCAGTATCTTTATAAATGATTTAGATGAAGGAATAGAGGGGATGCTCATTTAGATTTGCAGATTATATTAAACTGAGAGGGTAGCAAATACAGTAGAAAACAGTAAAGATTCGGGATTCTCTTGACAGGCTGGAAAACTAGGCTAAAACTAGCAACATGAATTTCAACAGAAATAAATGTAAAGTTCTGCAGGTAGGAAAAATCAAATGCATAATTATAGGATTGGGGAGATTTTTCTTAGCAGCAGTATATGTAGAAAGGATCTAGGGTTCAAACCAGTTTATACTCTGAAGTTGAACATGAGTTAGCAGTGTGATGAGGTAGCTAAAAAGGCAAATGTGATTTTGGGATGCATCAACAAAACTATAGTGTCCAGGTCACTTTGCTCTGGTTAGATCTCACTTGGAATACTGTGTTCTGTTTTTGGGCACCACAGTTTAAGGAGGATGTTGACCAACTGGATTGTGTCCAGAAGAGGGCAACCAGGATGTTGAGGGGTCTGGAGAGCAAGTCCTATGAGAAAAGATTGAAGGAGCTGGGTATGTTTAGCCCAGAGAGGAGATGATTATGAGATGAGATGAGATGAGATGATACCATCTTCAAGTATTCAAAGGCTGTAATACAGAGTATGGAGTGTTTTGTTGCCACAAAAGGTCGGACCAGAACCAATGGATTGAAATTAAATCAAAAGAGTTTTTGGCCAAACATTAGGAATAATTTCCTGACAGAGTGCAATGAACTAGTGCCCAGCAAAACCGGGCCTGTAGCTACAGCGGGGCATCTCAGGGCCACACCTCCTTAATTTATAGCCACGCCCCATACATTTCCATGCCTTAAAATTGATTTTTTTAAAAAAATAAAATAAATCATTTAATCCGTGCTGCGCTGCTGCCCATGAATAGCTGGTGGGGCAGTGAACCCTGGCAAAGTCCATCATCTTAACTCTGCCAGCCAGACCTTCACCTTTGCTCGCCCAGCCACAGGGGGTGGGAGCTGCCTTGGTGCTGCTGCTGCTGCTGCTCCAATATGCTACACATACAGCTTCTAGCAGCTGGGACATGTCTGTAGGGGGTTGCTGGAGGAGGGGCTGCTGGAGGAGTTTGAAGTCAGATCTCAAAGCAGGTTTCAAAGCCTCAGGCGAGCAGTAAAGCCTTAGTAAAGTGAGTGAGTGAGCCCTTTTATTTTATCCTCTGCTGGAGCATATTTATTGTTTTTAAAAATTAATTTTTTAAATTTTTAATTATGTGACGTCATGCCCGACTGGTACCCCTGGTATCTCCCCACTGAAAATTTTCTCGCTACAGGCTTGAGCAGAACCCAGTGCCAATGTGGCAATGCCAGCTCAACAGGACTGATGTCAAGCACAGAATCACAATCCAAGTGGGAGAGGGGGTTGCAAGCCCAGCAAGATGAGTGCAATGTACTAGTGCCCAGCAGAACACAGTGCCAATGTGGCAATGCCAGCTCAATCACAATCCAAACATTTTGCAAGCCCACCAGAACCAGTACAATGTACAGAGTGCCCAGGTTCCCTTTCTTGGACACACAGTTCCTCCCATGCCTGTGTAAAAGAACTTTTACTTCAGCTGACAAAGCTAGAGTAATGTGGCTGACAAGTTCCCTGAGCAGGTTGTTTTTGCAAACATTCTTGACATCAGCTCAATAGAAGCTGGAGGCTTACTGCCATCACAGTCACTATTATTACCATAAAGTTCCTTGGTGTGTTGCAGAATAGATTGTTCAAAATCAAAACTGGGATCCAGAAAAGTTGGACGACTACAAATCTAGTTTAGCCTATAGTAAACGTATACACTGGAGAAGACCCTGATGCTGGGAAAGATTGATGGTCAAAGAAGACGGGGACAGCAAAGGATAAGATGGTTAGACAGTGCCATAGATGCAACGAACATGAAATTGAGCCAACTTCAGAGGATGGCGGAAGACAGGAAGTCCTGGTGTGATTTGGTCCATGGGGTCGCAAAGAGTCAGACTCGACTGTGCGACTGAACAACAACAAAAAAGTATACACTCTAGCAGTTTCCATGGAGTAAAAAATAGGTACAACCCATGCAGCTCACCTCTGAGATAAAAACATCCCCAAAAATCAACACCTTAAATAATTTGGTTTAAAATATATATTGCACAAATGTATGTGTTATTTTAAGCAAAAAGTGATTGGCATTTAATTTTGCAATCTATTCAAGGGTTCATATGGAATCTATCTCTCAGGGGGTCTCCTGCACTTTGTCACTTAGAATAGTGTTTTCATGAAGTTCCCTAAAAGGAAAGAGTTCCTTTCACTCATTCTGGCTTTGCTGGCTCCATAGGAATAATTCTGGTCCTTTCAAATAGCTATCTACTGCTGCCCTCTTGCTGGTTTTTAATAAGTAATCTTCAGCCAGGAGCAGCCATGGCAACAATAAATGTGTCACCAGTTTTCCATGCTTCCTTTGGTAATGATTCCAGACCATTTATCATAATAAAAAATGGCTCATGTCATCCTGAATGATATTAAAAGTTGCTCCAGGACTTTTGTAATGAAACAGCGTACCTGCCACAACCGCGGTGAAGCTAAGCACATGCAGCATTTCCCTCACAGCTAGTCGTCAGTCATCTGTTCCCTCTCTCAACATAACCAAAGTTTGTCAGACCATGTCTCTGGAAATCTTTGGAGACCAACCATTACTTCTTTTTTTGGCCTTGTCTTTATTCCTTCTGGGTCAAATATTTGCAGGTGCCACTGCCTAGAGGCCGGTGACATTTCTGATCAAAGGCTTAGAGGATACCCTGAAATAGTTCCTCCTAGGGCCATATTAGAAAGATTAAATAGGACTATCCTAACCATGTGATAAGAAAGGAGTAATTGACTCACATAGTTATTGAGCTCTGACCTGGGCTTAGGGGTTGCCAACAGGCATGAAGAAAAATGTCTTGTTTCTTTAACACAGGCTCAATGTGTGGAAATGGGCAGCTGAAGCTTATCCCGGCATAAAGGTAAATTACATGGCCAGGTATATAACATCCCATTAAGCCTCTATTAAAAGGACGAGATATTTTTTCTCAAGGCAGTTGGCAATCCTACCCTGGGCTCTCAATGCAGACGCCTAGCACACCATGGCATTTACAATGCAGTGCTATGCCCAGCAGTGATTTCAGTGGGTTTAGAATGCTGTAATTCTGCATAAAATTGATTGAACTATCATTTATAAGTATATATTTGATTTATATTTCAAACTAAATGACTTGAAGATGATAATTTTAAATAAGCGCATGGATGCCTGTCTTTCAAGAGCATCCATGCACATTTAAAATTATCCCTTGTCTGGAGATCAATTGTAATTCTAGGGGATCACCAGGACCCACCTGGAGGCTGGCAACCCTACTGACTGGGATGTTATTTACCAGGTGATGTTACGTACCTTACCTCTATGCTATGAAAAGTATCAAGCTGCCCATTTCCACACATTAATCCTCTATTAATGTGACAGGACTTTTTTCCAGGCCTGTCTAGAATAGCCAGCCATCATCTTGAAGGGCAAGATAGTCTCTAGAAGAGCTGCTATGATCAGACAAAACATCTTTAATTAAATCATTATGCATTATTGTTGTGGTTGTTGTTACGTAACCCTTAGTACACTTCTCAAAACACTGTGATTCTCTTTATTGATTTCATTTATAGCTCTCCTTTCTCAATGGGACTCAAGGAGAATTATGCAATTAGAACAATGTAGTAAGAAACATATAATACATAGAACTGATTATGATTAAAAGCAGACTACAATATCACAGAACAATGCATGAAAAGCTTGCTGAAGTCAGCTGCTTCCCTGCATATACAAGTGATGCTACCTGGACTCTTCTCAAGTGCTTCCTGGTTCAATGGAATGAAGACTTTTTTGCTGTAGGGAAGATGAAAGCACAGTGGCTGGTGAGCACCAAATTGGGCATCACTGGCATAGGCATACATGTGTTAAGGGCTGTCAGTTCTAGACCCTGCGCAGAGCATATCTAAGAATTATGTAGAAGGAATATAACAATTGCAGTTTTCTGGCCACTGCAGTAGGAAAGATTCCTCAGGGTTAGACCTATTAATCTATCAAAGCTGCCATGTAGTCCTCAGTCTCTTAGGCAATACCCTGCTGTTTTAAATTGGTTTTTGTTTTTGTATTTTAAATAGACATTTGTCACTGTGCCTTTTATTGTAAGTCTTCATATAAACTGCCTCCACAACCAGTTCCTGCCGGAGAGACTGTAGAATATCAATTTCTACAACAATCAATGAGTAAATAGGTAAAATAATACCGCTGCAGAGTCCGCTGTGAGCTTTAGCCTCAGTACTAACAAATGGTAATTTTAATGCACATTAATACTCTTGAAATGCATATTATGTATGTGGGAATAAATGGGCAAAACTAATTTTCTCTGCGGCAGAGAGGACATTCATAACATTTTTATTTTATGTTCAGTGCTAAGGCAAATTAAAATGAGACGCAAAAATATTAACAAGGAAAATCCCCATATACTCTCCCGTAAAGACGCCTCCTCTTCCTATTAGCATTACGATCCCACATCTCTACTAGCTCCCGCTCCTCTCTTCTTCTAACCCACGGTACGAAATCTGCTTAGCGACAAAACTCCTTCCTCCGTGATTGGTTACCCTTGATTGGTCTGATTCATACGCTTCTTCCTACTGGCTGTGACCTGAGCTCCGCTGCGATTACATGAAATTCATAGGCAAAACAAAGGTGGGGAGGAGAAAGCGGAACAACACAGGAGTGAAAGAAGACAGAGAGAGGTCATTAACGAGTCCAGCGGAGAAATCTACATATCACTGCTCAAACAAAAGTATCTAAACATAGTCGCGCACAGTCGTAAATGGAACCGGAACTACTTTCTCGGCAGGGTGCATTAATTCGATCAGCCGTCGCAGCTGCGACGACACTAATGAAATCACGAATACGTTAGTGATTGGCAGCGACTTGTAGCCTATGGCAAGTCACAACTGATGCAGGAGCGTGTAGGGATTGGGTCGTAGCACGCTGGCCACGTGACCTGAGGGGCGGGGGACAGAGTCCGGTGTTGGCTTCAGTGTAGTCGATCCTGTTGGGCCCTGACAGAGGCGGTGGCTGCTCTACGGACGGAGGTGAGTTGAGAAGAGGAGGATTTGGGTGTGGAGGGTGGCGAGAACTGGTGGTGGAGGGGACAGAAGGACCGGTCGCTTGCGGAGCCCCCCGTGCGATTGAGGCCTGAAGCGGCATGTCAGTCTGGGTTACGAGAGTGCCAGACCTTCCCTGGAAGGGGGGATGTGCGGAGGTGGGGCTTGGCGTAGGACTGAGACTG